>NW_019384579.1:98716-101703 GCF_000671375.1 Centruroides sculpturatus | reverse complement strand
TTATCGACCGACTCCAGACCGATTTTGAATTTGTAAACTGTCATTGCAATGGACAGCTGACATTGTGCTCTGGAAGAAACAATTTGTATCACTCTTGCTACGGATATAATATTGGAATTTTTTGCATACCTTTTTAATACGTATTTAATTGCGGCTCGCGAAAAATTTCAAATTTTGAAAAATGGCTCGGACTATCAAGAAGCTTGGCCACCCCTGGTATATATAATTATATATTAACTTAATTTATTGTAACTTTATTATAATTATATATATGCTTTCCACCGCATGGTGCCACACTACGGAGAGTTTAGGCAAACTATCGTCTGTACAGTATGTAAATTAGGTACCATAAGTCTAATACAGTACTGTAATTTTATACATTTCTTGTGAAAGAAACATTTCTTATTCAACGGCAATAAAAATTATTTATATTAATGATGTCTCCAAAGTTCAGCGAAGTTTTCGCAGAAAAATAACATCAGAAATCGCGACCGCGGTTTGCCGAGTTGTTCCGCGACGAAAACAAGCTTGAGCAATGGCGATGTCAAATGGTGCACACTCGGTAAGTAATCCTACAATTTTTTGTTTATAGCGTAGTTTATACGGATTATTTCCAAAAAAAATATACGTATTTTGGAAATGTTGAGTCAGATTAGTCTAGAATCGATTAATTTTATGGAAGAAAACCTTTCAAACAGCCGTAGTCCATAAACTTCACACATGTCGGGCTGTGATTGGCTGTGATTCCTACAAAATCGGATTCATAAAGAACGGAACGTATCTACCGTCTTATAGGGGGATCTACTGTATATATTTGATATTAAAATATACAAACACATTCAAAAATAATATCATTTCTCATATTTCGTATAATATAAATAATCTTTCATTTATTAAAGTTTATATTCAAATAGACACTTGATTTTACATACTAGAATTATTTAAATAATACAGAGAATTAAATATTTATTCATTTAATGTTATATCTTTTTCCTTTTTTAAAGTTATTTCTTTATAACACAAATAAAAAATATAAGTTTACCATGAATATTTTCATCATTATAATAAGAATGAAATTAATTACAGGAGGTTATCAAAATCTTTTGACTCACTTTTGATTTTAATTTTTGTCCTTTAATACTCCTCTGTAAATACACTTGATTTGCTTAATATGTTGTCCATGAATCACAAGACCTCACGCATCTTTGTTTCCATGCTTTGAAATCTTTGCAGAACTTTTCAGTGGTTACTTTGGCCTACTTTTCCTCCAAAGTCCAACAGTAGTAGTTACTTTGCAATATTTCAAAAATTGTTTCAGAAATCAAAAGTGATAGAAATCCATTAGACTATTATTGGGCAATTTAATATGGATTGTCTCTTTGGGTATATAATTTCCAGATTTCTTCTTCAGTTCCTTCAAATAGTGGGTAATCAAGTGGACAGTGGGACTCTATGTTTTATCATGGTGGAAAGTGATTTTTATTAATTCCTCACATGGTACAATTTTGGCACTTCAGTTTCTAATTACAGTCTTAAAACACAATCTATCTAGTAGTCTGCATTAACTTTTGGTGTTCTGGGACACTTTATACAGCAGAAATCTGGTCAATCTGACTATGACAATAAAACAGTCAGGCTAACTTTCATTGTAGAATGTCAGCCTTTTTTCCTTCAACCCGTTGCCCATGTTTAATGTAGCAAATCTTTCTACAGCCATTACACTAACTTACATATAAATAAGCCTCATCCAGTGTAACAATATACTTATCTCTTCTGGTAATATTTGTACAACTTTATAGCATTAGTAGCCTAATTTTGCAGAGCTCTGGAGTCAGCTTACTCACTTTGACCTTTCTTGTTTGAACAAATTCTTTATGAATGATGGTGTTAATGGTGGCTTGAGAAATCCCAGAATATTTAGCAACATTGGCAAGGTTGCGACTGAAGTGTTCATCACTAAAATGTGAATGTTGAACATCAAGCACCACTTACAAGATAGCGGCACTCAATGTTTGACGTTCATATTTTAGAGATGAAAATTTTGGCTGCAACCTCACTGTTATTTTGATTAATAGGGTGAAGTTCCTCCATCAGTTTCTTTACCTTTGCAATTATTGGCTTGGTACGAGCCTGTTTGAGGCCTGGTCTGAAAGGAAACACTTTGACCATTATTTTGAGCTTAACATTTCTTGCCTGAGCAATAATATTCTGAAGAACATTGATTCCAGATTTTTTTTAGTTGTTTTACAATGCAGATTTAAAAATCCTTGTTCAGAAAACATTTCTTCAAATATGACTTTGATATACCTTGTGCAGCCATTTTAGAAGACTGAATAGTAAAAATTTGTAAACAAACTTGATACCACAGTAAAAGGTACCAACAGTCACACAACTGTTATTAGTTTGTTACTGGTTGAACCATAGATATATGAAAAGTGCATAATTTTAAAATTATAGCCAAAGCACTTGAGTCAAAAGCCATTGATAACCTCTGTATAATTCTAAATCTTATACAAAAGGAAAGGAACTAAATGTGAAATTTAGGACAAATACAGTAGATCCCCCTATAAAACCGTTTCCTATAGTTATGATTCCTATAAAAATTGTGGCAGTACAGTAGATCCCCCTATAAAACCGTTTCCTATAGTTATGATTCCTATAAAAATTGTGGCAGTATCCGTAAACAACGGTAAAAATAACTCCTATAATACGTAAAACGTCATCAGGCAGCCGAACTACTTTCCCGCCGTCCGTAGCGCCACGCTACGGACGTTTAGGCGGATAAATTGAGTTTAGTATCGTCTGTTCATATAATTATATATAAATTAGGTACTGTACATATAATTATATATTAATTATATATAAATTAGGTACTGTATATATAATTATATATTAACTTAATTTATTGTAACTTTATTATAATTAAATATATATTTTTCGCCGTCTAGCGTCACGCTACGGCGAGTTAGGCGACCTATCGTCTGTCC
>NW_019384579.1:62793-94634 GCF_000671375.1 Centruroides sculpturatus | reverse complement strand
TTTGTTAAAACCCGTTTTGTCTAGTTAAAACTAGAATTTACTGCTAGTCAAAAATGAATTTGAGTTAAAACTAGTTTTAACTAGACAAAACGGGTTTTAACAAAGACATTCAGTACAAACTAGTTTCAACTAGTTAAAACGTGTTCTAACTAAAAACGGGTTTTGACTGTAACATATACATCAACAATGACATAACCAAATACTATTTAAAGCTAAGACTTAAAATTATAGATATACTTTTTTAAAGATAAGACTTAAAATTATAGATATACTTTAAAGATGGACTTCCATGCTTTAGAGCAGTGTTCTGCAACTAGTGTGCCATCACAGGTGAAAGGTGAGACGTGAACTTTTAGATATTCTATTAATTTCAAGTTTTATTTATATATTTTTATCACAGTTGCTGCATTTCTTATGCTTGTATTTCATTCTCTGCTGCAGCACTGATGAAATAAGATGATGTTTGTTTATTCTTTATTACAAATCATGCATTTTTATGTATTCTAAGAAATTAAATATAAAATAAATTTACTCATAAGTGTTGATGCCTGTTTAATAATAATAACAGGTTAGTGGCATTACGTAATTCTATCAATAGTATCATATCATACGTTTTTGAGGGCAGTAACATTTTGGTGTGCCATGTTGAGTCATAGGTGTACCACAAGTAGAAAAATGTTGCAGAATACTGCTTTAGAGAATGTCTCAGCATTGTCATCTTGGAACGCCGTAATAAATTACAGAGATGTCCTATAATTTTAAGTCTTATCTTTAAAAAATATCTGGTTATGTCATTGTTGATGTCTGCACTTTCCACCAATGGAATAATTCTTCACAGTTTTCCAGCAAAATGAATTTGGATTAAATAAAAATGAAACATTTTCAGCCCAGGGGCTGCATCAGGCAGCAATCATTACAGAACATTAAAGATTCTAAGTTTAGAATGTTTTTTAAAATTATTTTCTTTTTGATGTCATTCTTGAATGTTTAACACATACTCTACAAATAACTATTACACAATAAAAAATTAAACAAAAAAAATTATTATGACAAAAAGATAAATGTGCCATAGTACAATAACTTATTTATCTATAGTAACCTCCTGCTCTAATATCGTTTAATTTCCTTTTAGACGGTTATCAAGCAACAACTGCCAGATACTGTCTCACAATCTTAACTATTAATACAATTCCCATAGATTGCTGCATTGAAAATTTCTCAGGCTTCCAAGGTTCATAGGTTTTGAACATTGAAGACTTTCATTATCAGTTTTTCCTTATCCCAGATGATTGACACCCAAGGCTTGCTCACATATTGGGCCAGATTTGTTACCTAGTTTATTATTAGAAATGTCCTGTTAGTGCTCTTTAATTCTAAGTGTCCATGATCTCTTAGTAGAGCCCATGTACCGTACATAAGATCTCTCTCAAACCTATTGTCCAATATGGGGAAGATACAATGAGATCAATGGGAATAGAGTCCCACGGGTATATTTGGTCTCCATATTGGGGATTTACCACCACTATTAATAATTAAACACCACATAATTTAGTACTAGAGGTAGGTGTTAGGCACTATCTCTCATTAAATTTAATGATTATAAATAAATTATTTAATAAAGAGACATGGACTCACTATCTACCACATAGAGGTCTCTGTATGAGCTCTAATTTGACTTCCTTTAATAGGGCACTTCTACATTATTTTATTGTTATTCTTATTTTATTTTATTTATTTATTTCATTTTGTTAAATATTTGTTATTAATTTTTATGTTATATTATTTTTGTTAACTTATATTTATTGAATGTTCTTTTTATTCAAATATATACTATTTTGGAATACACAACTGATGAAGACATATCAAATTAGACTGAAATGTTTTGTTTCATTAAACTTTTTTCTGGAGCTGATTTCTAAAGTGTGAATTTATTTTCTGACATTTGCTCTAGTTTCTGTATTTTGTTAAATTCTTAAATTTTTGATTAAATACATATTATAAAAAAATTAAGAATAATGATTAATTCATTATAACACTTTAATTTATTATATATTTACATAATGTGAATTAACTCATACCTTTAATAATTACAGCAAAAAAAAATTTTTTTGTATTCATGTTCTGTTCTAACATAACTGAAAAATGTCAGTGAAGCTGATCGAAAATGTTATTATTTAGTAAATTTCATTGCTGGATTTTTCAAAGGTGTGATTTTTTTTTGTTGTAATCTATCTATCCAGTTTATACAAAATATATGGACATTTAATAATAATATTAAATTAAAATTCCATGCATGGAAAACTAGAACTTCTTTAAATAAATAAGTTTCACAAAACCTTTCACTCTTTTTCTAGACGTTTCTTAATTCATAAGAGAACAAACGTTTTCAGCCATTTTAAATGGCCTTCTTCTGGCTCTATAACATTGGAACGTCAGTTAACAAATATTTGAATGACGTCATTGTTTTTAACAAAAGACAGACATGGATAAATTGAAATAAAATTAACAAATAGATGTGTAAATGAATAACAAAATAAACGACTATTGCCACTAAGATTAAATAAGTAGATTAAATAACTAGATAAATTGAGAGAAATGCTAACAAGTTCATGACAAACCGAGATTAAAACGTCACATGTTCTTTGAGGAGGTTATTTATTTTGTTATCCATTTACACATCTATTTGTTAATTTTATTTCAATTTTATCCATATCTGTCTTTTGTTAAAAATAATGACATCATTCAAATATTTGTTAACTGACATTCCAATGTTATAGAGCCTAAAGAAGGCATTTAAAATAGCCATAAATGTTTGGATTACGAAACTGCTAGAAAAAGAGTGAAAGGGTTTGTGAAACTTATTAAATTAAAATTGAAGTATCAAATATCACTGAAATCTGAATGATGATGATAATGGTATTTCTTGGCACAAGCACAACCTCAGCCACATTGCATCATGAATCTTAAAGATATAATCCAGTTTCCATCTAATATGCTTTCATGTGTCTGAATGGTTATTTTGTTTAGAATCTGAAACAAAAAATGACGTAGAATATGATCATCGCTAACAATAATGTATTAATGTAATGTTGTGCTCTTTTCCAATCATTGTACAGGGTTGTCAACAATTGCAGTTGTACAGGGTGCAATTTTAAAAATGCGAATTACTCGCAAACGCATGAACGTAAAGGCAAGCTGTAAGAACTGAACATACCTGTATTTAGTGGAAAACAAGTCCACATTACAAATGGTGATGGAAATGTCCTCCCCCAACATCCATGCACAAATAAACGCGATGCTCCATATTTGAGAATGTCCTCTGCAACATCTCACTGTCGATGGCAGCAATTTCACACTCAATGTTTGCTTTCAGTTGTTTGATGGTCCTGGGTTTGCTTGCATACACCTTGCCCTTTAAATATCCCCATAGAAAAAAATCTGGGGGAGTTAAATAGAGTGATCGAGGTGGCCACAAACCTTTCAAGATCACCCTGTCTCCAAAAAATGATCGGATCTCTTCCATACTGGAATGAGAGGTATGACATGTTGCCCCATCCTGTTGGAAGTAACCTTCTTGAAGTTCATAGTCATCCAGTTATTTCACAAATTCATCAAATATGGACAAGTATTGGGCGGTGTTCACAGTCTCATCAAACAAAATTGGACCAATGATCCGAGAACGAGAAATTGCACACTACACTCCGATCTTCATTAAATAAGGAATATTTTGAGCCTTGTTGCATGATGATACATGCAAGCATTCGCAAGTAATTCGCATTTTTAAAGTTGTATTCCCAAGTGGGACACCCTGTACTATCATCATTTTATGATTTTGATTTCACAAAATTCAGATAATATATTTAAATCTTGTAAAATGAAAGTTTATATATAAGCAACTAGCCAAATGAGATCAATTTTAGCCTGTACCAAAAAACACTGCAATGTCAACAATGACATCAAATGTTAACTTGTTAATTTATATTCAGTTTACTTACTGACAATATAGCAGTTCATTTTTTCTTGTCAACAAGTTTTATATAAAACATTAAAGATTAATATATTGATATTATGGATAAAATATTTTCCTATAAATTATTTTTGTATTTTGTTAGGGAAATTTCATCACTCAGAAATATAAAATTGCAGTTAGCAACAATTTTTTTTTGCTTGAAGACAACTGTTTATATTGTTTGTAAACTATGTGATTCAACTTTTATATATTTTATGAGGTAATGGAGACTGCTGTGTCAAGATATTTTAAAGTTAAAAAAAATCACCACTGAAAATATCAATTAAATATTTTTACACTGAAAATATGAAAGTCATGATCAATTTTATATTGTTTTCATAAATTTCTTCTATGGTCAACATATCCTCAGAATATTTTTGTAAGAGCGATAACTTTTTTATTATATTATAAAATAGAGAAAATTCATATTTAATATATATATATATATATATTAAAATAAATGAAAAAAACTAACTTCCAAATAAATTATTTTAAACATATTTTAAGATGAAAAATAATCAGAACTTGCCAATTCTTTATTTAGACGATTAAATTCAGCATGATAACTTTTCATTCTGTTCTGATATTTTGGACGATCATTTGGTGGCATACTTTTAACTTCTAAATCCATCTGTTCCAACTGAAATAAAAAAATTGGAAACTTATTCAAAATTCTAATTGTTTATATTGTATAGAAAAGATTTTTGCCAACAAGATTAAGACAGAAATGCTATATTTATGAAAAAAAATTGACAAAGTATTTTCTAATAAACAATCCATTATAATAAAATTCTACATAGAATATTAATTAATTTGCTTAAAAAGTTTAAAATAATCATAAAGATACAAAGATACAAGATATGTATCTATATCTATATATAAAATTCTGAAATACAGGTATTCTTCATATAACATGATAGTTGCGTTCTGAAAAAGTGCCATGTTATGTGAATCAGAGCTATATGAAACAAAGGACTAATGCAAAACATAGGGTTACATTCCAGAAGTTAGCAAAAGTATACTATTCTTTTCTGTTACTAAGATAAAAATGTTTATTAAAGCAATCAATAACTTATTTCCAATCAATAATTAATTAACAATCACAATTAAAAGGACTACATTATGTATTAATATTAATTTTAGTTAAACCAGGGCATTTTCTTTTTAAAGTATTGTCGTCATCTCAGCTTTTTTGTTGATATTGATCAGAAGTATCAGCAANATATTTTGCATATGCATTTTAAAATAATCAATCTAAAACTATATTTAATACATATTACAAAATAAAGATATTATAATGAATTCAACATATATTTAAAAAGTTATTCACAACATAAAATTTGCCAATTTCTATTCCAGTAAAATATTGTTCTGTATAGTGTGGTCCATTTTCATCAATCCATTGAAATAGCTTGAAAAATATACATCCTACAAAAAAGTCAATGAACCAAAAATGTCAGACTTCAAGGAGGCCACAAAATGGGGATATTGGTTTCTTTAGGAGCTGTCCATAAATTACATCCACATTTTTCTTGAAATTTTTACTCCCCCTCCCCATTGTCTGTAATCCCCTCCTCTCTTTGGACATCCAACAAAACTCAACCCCCGAAAATCTTTATACATTTTATTATTCATAAAGTGGTAAACTGTATAAAATTTAATGAAATAAAATGGGCGTCCATTAAAGTTTAACCCCTCCCCCTTGTCTGACTTTGTCCAACTTGTCATAACTCCCCTCCCTCCCTTCCAGTATAAACATCATTTATGATAACCCATTATAGAAAAAACTAAAATCAGTGAAAAAGGGTTAACTTCATTTTCTTAAAAGGAATCCCACAAATTTTATTGCATATTATGATTCTACATCAAAAACAGATAAACTTTTATTATCTAAAGCATTTTTTTGAAAGATGCATTTATACAAATTATTCCAAATACAAATAATGAAACGATACCAGTAATATCCAGCAAATGATATACTTTACTAAATGATAACAAGAACAAACATTTGATGATTTTTCAAATGTCATTGTCAGGTTAAAAAGCATTTGAACATATATATGAAAATTCAAATGTCACTTTAAATAAACTGAAAGAATTATTTCATTGGTGGAAAGTGTATATGTTACAGTCAAAACCCGTTTTTAGTTAGAACGCGTTTTAACTAGTTGAAACTAGTTTATACTGAATGTCTTTGTTAAAACCTGTTTTGTCTAGTTGAAACTAGTTTATACTGAATGTCTTTGTTAAAACCCGTTTTGTCTAGTTAAAACTAGTTTTAACTCAAATTCATTTTTGACTAGCAGTAAATTCAAGTTTTAACTAGACAAAACGGTTTGTGGCGTAATAAACACTAGTATTGTGTTTTTATTCTAAAGACACATGGCAAATTTTCCATCATATAACGGGTTTTGTCTAGTTAATTTACTGCTGTACATGTTTTGACTTTNTTTGTTAAAACCCGTTTTGTCTAGTTAAAACTAGAATTTACTGCTAGTCAAAAATGAATTTGAGTTAAAACTAGTTTTAACTAGACAAAACGGGTTTTAACAAAGACATTCAGTACAAACTAGTTTCAACTAGTTAAAACGTGTTCTAACTAAAAACGGGTTTTGACTGTAACATATACATCAACAATGACATAACCAAATACTATTTAAAGCTAAGACTTAAAATTATAGATATACTTTTTTAAAGATAAGACTTAAAATTATAGATATACTTTAAAGATGGACTTCCATGCTTTAGAGCAGTGTTCTGCAACTAGTGTGCCATCACAGGTGAAAGGTGAGACGTGAACTTTTAGATATTCTATTAATTTCAAGTTTTATTTATATATTTTTATCACAGTTGCTGCA
This sequence comes from Centruroides sculpturatus, assembly GCF_000671375.1. Taxonomy (NCBI): domain Eukaryota; kingdom Metazoa; phylum Arthropoda; class Arachnida; order Scorpiones; family Buthidae; genus Centruroides; species Centruroides sculpturatus. The sequence goes on along the minus strand of NW_019384579.1, from coordinate 87,767 downwards.
TTTCTTATGCTTGTATTTCATTCTCTGCTGCAGCACTGATGAAATAAGATGATGTTTGTTTATTCTTTATTACAAATCATGCATTTTTATGTATTCTAAGAAATTAAATATAAAATAAATTTACTCATAAGTGTTGATGCCTGTTTAATAATAATAACAGGTTAGTGGCATTACGTAATTCTATCAATAGTATCATATCATACGTTTTTGAGGGCAGTAACATTTTGGTGTGCCATGTTGAGTCATAGGTGTACCACAAGTAGAAAAATGTTGCAGAATACTGCTTTAGAGAATGTCTCAGCATTGTCATCTTGGAACGCCGTAATAAATTACAGAGATGTCCTATAATTTTAAGTCTTATCTTTAAAAAATATCTGGTTATGTCATTGTTGATGTCTGCACTTTCCACCAATGGAATAATTCTTCACAGTTTTCCAGCAAAATGAATTTGGATTAAATAAAAATGAAACATTTTCAGCCCAGGGGCTGCATCAGGCAGCAATCATTACAGAACATTAAAGATTCTAAGTTTAGAATGTTTTTTAAAATTATTTTCTTTTTGATGTCATTCTTGAATGTTTAACACATACTCTACAAATAACTATTACACAATAAAAAATTAAACAAAAAAAATTATTATGACAAAAAGATAAATGTGCCATAGTACAATAACTTATTTATCTATAGTAACCTCCTGCTCTAATATCGTTTAATTTCCTTTTAGACGGTTATCAAGCAACAACTGCCAGATACTGTCTCACAATCTTAACTATTAATACAATTCCCATAGATTGCTGCATTGAAAATTTCTCAGGCTTCCAAGGTTCATAGGTTTTGAACATTGAAGACTTTCATTATCAGTTTTTCCTTATCCCAGATGATTGACACCCAAGGCTTGCTCACATATTGGGCCAGATTTGTTACCTAGTTTATTATTAGAAATGTCCTGTTAGTGCTCTTTAATTCTAAGTGTCCATGATCTCTTAGTAGAGCCCATGTACCGTACATAAGATCTCTCTCAAACCTATTGTCCAATATGGGGAAGATACAATGAGATCAATGGGAATAGAGTCCCACGGGTATATTTGGTCTCCATATTGGGGATTTACCACCACTATTAATAATTAAACACCACATAATTTAGTACTAGAGGTAGGTGTTAGGCACTATCTCTCATTAAATTTAATGATTATAAATAAATTATTTAATAAAGAGACATGGACTCACTATCTACCACATAGAGGTCTCTGTATGAGCTCTAATTTGACTTCCTTTAATAGGGCACTTCTACATTATTTTATTGTTATTCTTATTTTATTTTATTTATTTATTTCATTTTGTTAAATATTTGTTATTAATTTTTATGTTATATTATTTTTGTTAACTTATATTTATTGAATGTTCTTTTTATTCAAATATATACTATTTTGGAATACACAACTGATGAAGACATATCAAATTAGACTGAAATGTTTTGTTTCATTAAACTTTTTTCTGGAGCTGATTTCTAAAGTGTGAATTTATTTTCTGACATTTGCTCTAGTTTCTGTATTTTGTTAAATTCTTAAATTTTTGATTAAATACATATTATAAAAAAATTAAGAATAATGATTAATTCATTATAACACTTTAATTTATTATATATTTACATAATGTGAATTAACTCATACCTTTAATAATTACAGCAAAAAAAAATTTTTTTGTATTCATGTTCTGTTCTAACATAACTGAAAAATGTCAGTGAAGCTGATCGAAAATGTTATTATTTAGTAAATTTCATTGCTGGATTTTTCAAAGGTGTGATTTTTTTTTGTTGTAATCTATCTATCCAGTTTATACAAAATATATGGACATTTAATAATAATATTAAATTAAAATTCCATGCATGGAAAACTAGAACTTCTTTAAATAAATAAGTTTCACAAAACCTTTCACTCTTTTTCTAGACGTTTCTTAATTCATAAGAGAACAAACGTTTTCAGCCATTTTAAATGGCCTTCTTCTGGCTCTATAACATTGGAACGTCAGTTAACAAATATTTGAATGACGTCATTGTTTTTAACAAAAGACAGACATGGATAAATTGAAATAAAATTAACAAATAGATGTGTAAATGAATAACAAAATAAACGACTATTGCCACTAAGATTAAATAAGTAGATTAAATAACTAGATAAATTGAGAGAAATGCTAACAAGTTCATGACAAACCGAGATTAAAACGTCACATGTTCTTTGAGGAGGTTATTTATTTTGTTATCCATTTACACATCTATTTGTTAATTTTATTTCAATTTTATCCATATCTGTCTTTTGTTAAAAATAATGACATCATTCAAATATTTGTTAACTGACATTCCAATGTTATAGAGCCTAAAGAAGGCATTTAAAATAGCCATAAATGTTTGGATTACGAAACTGCTAGAAAAAGAGTGAAAGGGTTTGTGAAACTTATTAAATTAAAATTGAAGTATCAAATATCACTGAAATCTGAATGATGATGATAATGGTATTTCTTGGCACAAGCACAACCTCAGCCACATTGCATCATGAATCTTAAAGATATAATCCAGTTTCCATCTAATATGCTTTCATGTGTCTGAATGGTTATTTTGTTTAGAATCTGAAACAAAAAATGACGTAGAATATGATCATCGCTAACAATAATGTATTAATGTAATGTTGTGCTCTTTTCCAATCATTGTACAGGGTTGTCAACAATTGCAGTTGTACAGGGTGCAATTTTAAAAATGCGAATTACTCGCAAACGCATGAACGTAAAGGCAAGCTGTAAGAACTGAACATACCTGTATTTAGTGGAAAACAAGTCCACATTACAAATGGTGATGGAAATGTCCTCCCCCAACATCCATGCACAAATAAACGCGATGCTCCATATTTGAGAATGTCCTCTGCAACATCTCACTGTCGATGGCAGCAATTTCACACTCAATGTTTGCTTTCAGTTGTTTGATGGTCCTGGGTTTGCTTGCATACACCTTGCCCTTTAAATATCCCCATAGAAAAAAATCTGGGGGAGTTAAATAGAGTGATCGAGGTGGCCACAAACCTTTCAAGATCACCCTGTCTCCAAAAAATGATCGGATCTCTTCCATACTGGAATGAGAGGTATGACATGTTGCCCCATCCTGTTGGAAGTAACCTTCTTGAAGTTCATAGTCATCCAGTTATTTCACAAATTCATCAAATATGGACAAGTATTGGGCGGTGTTCACAGTCTCATCAAACAAAATTGGACCAATGATCCGAGAACGAGAAATTGCACACTACACTCCGATCTTCATTAAATAAGGAATATTTTGAGCCTTGTTGCATGATGATACATGCAAGCATTCGCAAGTAATTCGCATTTTTAAAGTTGTATTCCCAAGTGGGACACCCTGTACTATCATCATTTTATGATTTTGATTTCACAAAATTCAGATAATATATTTAAATCTTGTAAAATGAAAGTTTATATATAAGCAACTAGCCAAATGAGATCAATTTTAGCCTGTACCAAAAAACACTGCAATGTCAACAATGACATCAAATGTTAACTTGTTAATTTATATTCAGTTTACTTACTGACAATATAGCAGTTCATTTTTTCTTGTCAACAAGTTTTATATAAAACATTAAAGATTAATATATTGATATTATGGATAAAATATTTTCCTATAAATTATTTTTGTATTTTGTTAGGGAAATTTCATCACTCAGAAATATAAAATTGCAGTTAGCAACAATTTTTTTTTGCTTGAAGACAACTGTTTATATTGTTTGTAAACTATGTGATTCAACTTTTATATATTTTATGAGGTAATGGAGACTGCTGTGTCAAGATATTTTAAAGTTAAAAAAAATCACCACTGAAAATATCAATTAAATATTTTTACACTGAAAATATGAAAGTCATGATCAATTTTATATTGTTTTCATAAATTTCTTCTATGGTCAACATATCCTCAGAATATTTTTGTAAGAGCGATAACTTTTTTATTATATTATAAAATAGAGAAAATTCATATTTAATATATATATATATATATATTAAAATAAATGAAAAAAACTAACTTCCAAATAAATTATTTTAAACATATTTTAAGATGAAAAATAATCAGAACTTGCCAATTCTTTATTTAGACGATTAAATTCAGCATGATAACTTTTCATTCTGTTCTGATATTTTGGACGATCATTTGGTGGCATACTTTTAACTTCTAAATCCATCTGTTCCAACTGAAATAAAAAAATTGGAAACTTATTCAAAATTCTAATTGTTTATATTGTATAGAAAAGATTTTTGCCAACAAGATTAAGACAGAAATGCTATATTTATGAAAAAAAATTGACAAAGTATTTTCTAATAAACAATCCATTATAATAAAATTCTACATAGAATATTAATTAATTTGCTTAAAAAGTTTAAAATAATCATAAAGATACAAAGATACAAGATATGTATCTATATCTATATATAAAATTCTGAAATACAGGTATTCTTCATATAACATGATAGTTGCGTTCTGAAAAAGTGCCATGTTATGTGAATCAGAGCTATATGAAACAAAGGACTAATGCAAAACATAGGGTTACATTCCAGAAGTTAGCAAAAGTATACTATTCTTTTCTGTTACTAAGATAAAAATGTTTATTAAAGCAATCAATAACTTATTTCCAATCAATAATTAATTAACAATCACAATTAAAAGGACTACATTATGTATTAATATTAATTTTAGTTAAACCAGGGCATTTTCTTTTTAAAGTATTGTCGTCATCTCAGCTTTTTTGTTGATATTGATCAGAAGTATCAGCAACATTTTCATATTTTTTAATCATAAAAAATTTTTTATATATGACAAAATAAAAAGTAAAAATATGTTATTAATCAAAAATTTGTCTACTGGGTCATATTTATTGAATTGAGTACCAAGAGACCTTTTTCCAGAATGTATGTTCAAATGCAAAGACACCATCATATTTCGTTTGTTATTTTTATGAATGATTACTGTTTTTATGAATGATCTACAGTTTTAAAAAATTTAATAGCACTTACCTAAAAATGTTTAAATAAGTTTTATTAAATATGAAGATTAATCAATCTATAAAAAGAAAACACAGTGACAGTCTTAAGGGCTAAAATCTTAAAGCAACAATGGCACCTAGTTGATAGGAAAGTTATTGCAAATTTTTTCTTCCTTGTCCTATCAATTTTCATTAAAGTAAACCTGATGAGAAGCACAAAATAATTTGAAAATTTCAATATTGTAAAATCCATAAGAAATTTGAGACAACACTCACGCTTACTTGAATTTCAAAAAAATATAAATAATGAAGTTTATGCTTAAAATTTGTGAAATTTTGTACAGAGCATTTTGAAAACTGTTAGAGCAGGGGTGTCCAACCTTTTTGTTCTTCTGGGCCACATTGGAAGAAGTCATGGAGTTTTGGCCACAAGTATATATAATATATTTGTGACCCAATCCTTAAATATACAAGTATATTTAAGAGAGGTGGAAAGAAGGAAACACCCAAAATGCAAGTATTATTTGCATATCTACAATTTCCCTTGGAGTTTAAATAAAGGCATTCAAAACATCCAGAATAGTTTCCTAAATTTACAGAACATATCTGTTTACTGAAAATTTATAAAGTGATATACAGAAGGTAAATGAGATTAAATTTATATAATAATAAATTTGTTTTAAAATTACAAATTAATTTAAAATAATTTAACAAACAATATATACATAGAGAATGTATAATTATTACATAACTTACATTGATAAAATACAAACATTTTTTATTATTAATATAATATCTGATAAAAAATTGTAATTTGTTGTTTATCAAAACTAAATGAATAAATATTTCATACAGTTTTCTTTTCATCTACAGAATTTGGTTTTAGTGTTTTCAGTATGTATGTTACTGTGAATGACGAATATCTGGTGAATGTCGAGATTCTCCGATGAATGTCAGCATTCACACAGTTGTTTCATGTATGTACGAAATATTGCTAAATATCAATCAATCAATCAAAGTTTTATTTGCATATAAGGCTATAGCCTGTTACAGGGGGTATTAGCTTTACAGTTTCTTTTCTCTTCATTTCTATTATTTAATAATCATATTTTTAAAGGTTTTACTAACATTATTATAGTATCTATATATTTTGTTAATACTGGCTTTATCCAGCTTTCTATACATTTCTTTTTCTTCCTTACAATCATTTTGTTCTTTATTAGTTTTTAGTTCATGTTCTTGTTCTTTGTTCTTCACACTTACATATAATAAATGTGATTTTGATAGTTTTTTCTTACATATTGGACAGTTGAATTGATCATATTCTACGTATTTATCGTTAATCATCAGTCCTTTTTGGTTAAGTCTAAACTGTATAAAAAATTTTTTAACATTAAATGAAATATTAGTTTTCATATAATTATTAATTAATGGAAAGTTTAAGATCTCAGAATAACAATTATTTTTCCTTTTTTGAATATCTTCTGTATCTTGTATTATTGAGTGTTCTGTTACTCTATATATTAGTTGACTGATTCGTTGATCATTATTTTGGAGATATTCAAACACTAATTCTATCAAGAACCCGTATATATATATCATTATTTCTCACTTACACCGGCAAATGTCGACATTCAGCTCATTCAGCATGCACTGATGGTGAATGTTGAATAAAAATATTTTTATTATGTTAAGACAAAAATGCAACTTTTTAATATGTCAAAATAGGAGAAAGCTTAAGTAACAGCACATATAAATAAACTGTTGAACCTAAAACAAACAGTACATTGATAATAAACTTAAAACATAAATAATAAACTTACACATAAATTATGTGATTAACATTATAGAATCTTATTTATTGCAACTTAAACTATTATGGCACTTTGAATTGCACAAGAGTCCCTTACTTTTACAACTACATTTATTTGTGGAACACTTCTTTTTGTAATGACAGCGTGTATAGCCTTGCCCTCCACTTTTCAAGTTAGCTGCAGCTGCTTCTCTCAGAGATATTTCTTGAGAAGAAATCTCATCTGAGGAAAGTAACTTTTCTTTACAAATTACAAACTGATTATGGTTTTTTTTTAACTCTTTCCGCCTTGTGGGCACTANACCGTTTGAAAATATCAAAAATTAGGCATCTTCCCCCGCTTACCATCTTACCCCGAATCACTCTATGCGTTGCAGTCAAACCAGTTTTTAGTTAGGATGCGTTTTAACTAGTTAAAACTAGTTTATACTGGATGTGTTTGTTAAAACCCATTTTGTCTAGTTAAAACTAGAATTTACTGCTAGTCAAAAATGAATTTGAGTTAAAACTAGTTTTAACTAGACAAAACGGGTTTTAACAAAGACATTCAGTACAAACTAGTTTCAACTAGTTAAAACGCGTTCTAACTAAAAACGGGTTTTGACTGTAACATATACATCAACAATGACATAACCAAATACTATTTAAAGCTAAGACTTAAAATTATAGATATACTTTTTTAAAGATAAGACTTAAAATTATAGATATACTTTAAAGATGGACTTCCATGCTTTAGAGCAGTGTTCTGCAACTAGTGTGCCATCACAGGTGAAAGGTGAGACGTGAACTTTTAGATATTCTATTAATTTCAAGTTTTATTTATATATTTTTATCACAGTTGCTGCATTTCTTATGCTTGTATTTCATTCTCTGCTGCAGCACTGATGAAATAAGATGATGTTTGTTTATTCTTTATTACAAATCATGCATTTTTATGTATTCTAAGAAATTAAATATAAAATAAATTTACTCATAAGTGTTGATGCCTGTTTAATAATAATAACAGGTTAGTGGCATTACGTAATTCTATCAATAGTATCATATCATACGTTTTTGAGGGCAGTAACATTTTGGTGTGCCATGTTGAGTCATAGGTGTACCACAAGTAGAAAAATGTTGCAGAATACTGCTTTAGAGAATGTCTCAGCATTGTCATCTTGGAACGCCGTAATAAATTACAGAGATGTCCTATAATTTTAAGTCTTATCTTTAAAAAATATCTGGTTATGTCATTGTTGATGTCTGCACTTTCCACCAATGGAATAATTCTTCACAGTTTTCCAGCAAAATGAATTTGGATTAAATAAAAATGAAACATTTTCAGCCCAGGGGCTGCATCAGGCAGCAATCATTACAGAACATTAAAGATTCTAAGTTTAGAATGTTTTTTAAAATTATTTTCTTTTTGATGTCATTCTTGAATGTTTAACACATACTCTACAAATAACTATTACACAATAAAAAATTAAACAAAAAAAATTATTATGACAAAAAGATAAATGTGCCATAGTACAATAACTTATTTATCTATAGTAACCTCCTGCTCTAATATCGTTTAATTTCCTTTTAGACGGTTATCAAGCAACAACTGCCAGATACTGTCTCACAATCTTAACTATTAATACAATTCCCATAGATTGCTGCATTGAAAATTTCTCAGGCTTCCAAGGTTCATAGGTTTTGAACATTGAAGACTTTCATTATCAGTTTTTCCTTATCCCAGATGATTGACACCCAAGGCTTGCTCACATATTGGGCCAGATTTGTTACCTAGTTTATTATTAGAAATGTCCTGTTAGTGCTCTTTAATTCTAAGTGTCCATGATCTCTTAGTAGAGCCCATGTACCGTACATAAGATCTCTCTCAAACCTATTGTCCAATATGGGGAAGATACAATGAGATCAATGGGAATAGAGTCCCACGGGTATATTTGGTCTCCATATTGGGGATTTACCACCACTATTAATAATTAAACACCACATAATTTAGTACTAGAGGTAGGTGTTAGGCACTATCTCTCATTAAATTTAATGATTATAAATAAATTATTTAATAAAGAGACATGGACTCACTATCTACCACATAGAGGTCTCTGTATGAGCTCTAATTTGACTTCCTTTAATAGGGCACTTCTACATTATTTTATTGTTATTCTTATTTTATTTTATTTATTTATTTCATTTTGTTAAATATTTGTTATTAATTTTTATGTTATATTATTTTTGTTAACTTATATTTATTGAATGTTCTTTTTATTCAAATATATACTATTTTGGAATACACAACTGATGAAGACATATCAAATTAGACTGAAATGTTTTGTTTCATTAAACTTTTTTCTGGAGCTGATTTCTAAAGTGTGAATTTATTTTCTGACATTTGCTCTAGTTTCTGTATTTTGTTAAATTCTTAAATTTTTGATTAAATACATATTATAAAAAAATTAAGAATAATGATTAATTCATTATAACACTTTAATTTATTATATATTTACATAATGTGAATTAACTCATACCTTTAATAATTACAGCAAAAAAAAATTTTTTTGTATTCATGTTCTGTTCTAACATAACTGAAAAATGTCAGTGAAGCTGATCGAAAATGTTATTATTTAGTAAATTTCATTGCTGGATTTTTCAAAGGTGTGATTTTTTTTTGTTGTAATCTATCTATCCAGTTTATACAAAATATATGGACATTTAATAATAATATTAAATTAAAATTCCATGCATGGAAAACTAGAACTTCTTTAAATAAATAAGTTTCACAAAACCTTTCACTCTTTTTCTAGACGTTTCTTAATTCATAAGAGAACAAACGTTTTCAGCCATTTTAAATGGCCTTCTTCTGGCTCTATAACATTGGAACGTCAGTTAACAAATATTTGAATGACGTCATTGTTTTTAACAAAAGACAGACATGGATAAATTGAAATAAAATTAACAAATAGATGTGTAAATGAATAACAAAATAAACGACTATTGCCACTAAGATTAAATAAGTAGATTAAATAACTAGATAAATTGAGAGAAATGCTAACAAGTTCATGACAAACCGAGATTAAAACGTCACATGTTCTTTGAGGAGGTTATTTATTTTGTTATCCATTTACACATCTATTTGTTAATTTTATTTCAATTTTATCCATATCTGTCTTTTGTTAAAAATAATGACATCATTCAAATATTTGTTAACTGACATTCCAATGTTATAGAGCCTAAAGAAGGCATTTAAAATAGCCATAAATGTTTGGATTACGAAACTGCTAGAAAAAGAGTGAAAGGGTTTGTGAAACTTATTAAATTAAAATTGAAGTATCAAATATCACTGAAATCTGAATGATGATGATAATGGTATTTCTTGGCACAAGCACAACCTCAGCCACATTGCATCATGAATCTTAAAGATATAATCCAGTTTCCATCTAATATGCTTTCATGTGTCTGAATGGTTATTTTGTTTAGAATCTGAAACAAAAAATGACGTAGAATATGATCATCGCTAACAATAATGTATTAATGTAATGTTGTGCTCTTTTCCAATCATTGTACAGGGTTGTCAACAATTGCAGTTGTACAGGGTGCAATTTTAAAAATGCGAATTACTCGCAAACGCATGAACGTAAAGGCAAGCTGTAAGAACTGAACATACCTGTATTTAGTGGAAAACAAGTCCACATTACAAATGGTGATGGAAATGTCCTCCCCCAACATCCATGCACAAATAAACGCGATGCTCCATATTTGAGAATGTCCTCTGCAACATCTCACTGTCGATGGCAGCAATTTCACACTCAATGTTTGCTTTCAGTTGTTTGATGGTCCTGGGTTTGCTTGCATACACCTTGCCCTTTAAATATCCCCATAGAAAAAAATCTGGGGGAGTTAAATAGAGTGATCGAGGTGGCCACAAACCTTTCAAGATCACCCTGTCTCCAAAAAATGATCGGATCTCTTCCATACTGGAATGAGAGGTATGACATGTTGCCCCATCCTGTTGGAAGTAACCTTCTTGAAGTTCATAGTCATCCAGTTATTTCACAAATTCATCAAATATGGACAAGTATTGGGCGGTGTTCACAGTCTCATCAAACAAAATTGGACCAATGATCCGAGAACGAGAAATTGCACACTACACTCCGATCTTCATTAAATAAGGAATATTTTGAGCCTTGTTGCATGATGATACATGCAAGCATTCGCAAGTAATTCGCATTTTTAAAGTTGTATTCCCAAGTGGGACACCCTGTACTATCATCATTTTATGATTTTGATTTCACAAAATTCAGATAATATATTTAAATCTTGTAAAATGAAAGTTTATATATAAGCAACTAGCCAAATGAGATCAATTTTAGCCTGTACCAAAAAACACTGCAATGTCAACAATGACATCAAATGTTAACTTGTTAATTTATATTCAGTTTACTTACTGACAATATAGCAGTTCATTTTTTCTTGTCAACAAGTTTTATATAAAACATTAAAGATTAATATATTGATATTATGGATAAAATATTTTCCTATAAATTATTTTTGTATTTTGTTAGGGAAATTTCATCACTCAGAAATATAAAATTGCAGTTAGCAACAATTTTTTTTTGCTTGAAGACAACTGTTTATATTGTTTGTAAACTATGTGATTCAACTTTTATATATTTTATGAGGTAATGGAGACTGCTGTGTCAAGATATTTTAAAGTTAAAAAAAATCACCACTGAAAATATCAATTAAATATTTTTACACTGAAAATATGAAAGTCATGATCAATTTTATATTGTTTTCATAAATTTCTTCTATGGTCAACATATCCTCAGAATATTTTTGTAAGAGCGATAACTTTTTTATTATATTATAAAATAGAGAAAATTCATATTTAATATATATATATATATATATTAAAATAAATGAAAAAAACTAACTTCCAAATAAATTATTTTAAACATATTTTAAGATGAAAAATAATCAGAACTTGCCAATTCTTTATTTAGACGATTAAATTCAGCATGATAACTTTTCATTCTGTTCTGATATTTTGGACGATCATTTGGTGGCATACTTTTAACTTCTAAATCCATCTGTTCCAACTGAAATAAAAAAATTGGAAACTTATTCAAAATTCTAATTGTTTATATTGTATAGAAAAGATTTTTGCCAACAAGATTAAGACAGAAATGCTATATTTATGAAAAAAAATTGACAAAGTATTTTCTAATAAACAATCCATTATAATAAAATTCTACATAGAATATTAATTAATTTGCTTAAAAAGTTTAAAATAATCATAAAGATACAAAGATACAAGATATGTATCTATATCTATATATAAAATTCTGAAATACAGGTATTCTTCATATAACATGATAGTTGCGTTCTGAAAAAGTGCCATGTTATGTGAATCAGAGCTATATGAAACAAAGGACTAATGCAAAACATAGGGTTACATTCCAGAAGTTAGCAAAAGTATACTATTCTTTTCTGTTACTAAGATAAAAATGTTTATTAAAGCAATCAATAACTTATTTCCAATCAATAATTAATTAACAATCACAATTAAAAGGACTACATTATGTATTAATATTAATTTTAGTTAAACCAGGGCATTTTCTTTTTAAAGTATTGTCGTCATCTCAGCTTTTTTGTTGATATTGATCAGAAGTATCAGCAACATTTTCATATTTTTTAATCATAAAAAATTTTTTATAGATGACAAAATAAAAAGTAAAAATATGTTATTAATCAAAAATTTGTCTACTGGGTCATATTTATTGAATTGAGTACCAAGAGACCTTTTTCCAGAATGTATGTTCAAATGCAAAGACACCATCATATTTCGTTTGTTATTTTTATGAATGATTACTGTTTTTATGAATGATCTACAGTTTTAAAAAATTTAATAGCACTTACCTAAAAATGTTTAAATAAGTTTTATTAAATATGAAGATTAATCAATCTATAAAAAGAAAACACAGTGACAGTCTTAAGGGCTAAAATCTTAAAGCAACAATGGCACCTAGTTGATAGGAAAGTTATTGCAAATTTTTTCTTCCTTGTCCTATCAATTTTCATTAAAGTAAACCTGATGAGAAGCACAAAATAATTTGAAAATTTCAATATTGTAAAATCCATAAGAAATTTGAGACAACACTCACGCTTACTTGAATTTCAAAAAAATATAAATAATGAAGTTTATGCTTAAAATTTGTGAAATTTTGTACAGAGCATTTTGAAAACTGTTAGAGCAGGGGTGTCCAACCTTTTTGTTCTTCTGGGCCACATTGGAAGAAGTCATGGAGTTTTGGCCACAAGTATATATAATATATTTGTGACCCAATCCTTAAATATACAAGTATATTTAAGAGAGGTGGAAAGAAGGAAACACCCAAAATGCAAGTATTATTTGCATATCTACAATTTCCCTTGGAGTTTAAATAAAGGCATTCAAAACATCCAGAATAGTTTCCTAAATTTACAGAACATATCTGTTTACTGAAAATTTATAAAGTGATATACAGAAGGTAAATGAGATTAAATTTATATAATAATAAATTTGTTTTAAAATTACAAATTAATTTAAAATAATTTAACAAACAATATATACATAGAGAATGTATAATTATTACATAACTTACATTGATAAAATACAAACATTTTTTATTATTAATATAATATCTGATAAAAAATTGTAATTTGTTGTTTATCAAAACTAAATGAATAAATATTTCATACAGTTTTCTTTTCATCTACAGAATTTGGTTTTAGTGTTTTCAGTATGTATGTTACTGTGAATGACGAATATCTGGTGAATGTCGAGATTCTCCGATGAATGTCAGCATTCACACAGTTGTTTCATGTATGTACGAAATATTGCTAAATATCAATCAATCAATCAAAGTTTTATTTGCATATAAGGCTATAGCCTGTTACAGGGGGTATTAGCTTTACAGTTTCTTTTCTCTTCATTTCTATTATTTAATAATCATATTTTTAAAGGTTTTACTAACATTATTATAGTATCTATATATTTTGTTAATACTGGCTTTATCCAGCTTTCTATACATTTCTTTTTCTTCCTTACAATCATTTTGTTCTTTATTAGTTTTTAGTTCATGTTCTTGTTCTTTGTTCTTCACACTTACATATAATAAATGTGATTTTGATAGTTTTTTCTTACATATTGGACAGTTGAATTGATCATATTCTACGTATTTATCGTTAATCATCAGTCCTTTTTGGTTAAGTCTAAACTGTATAAAAAATTTTTTAACATTAAATGAAATATTAGTTTTCATATAATTATTAATTAATGGAAAGTTTAAGATCTCAGAATAACAATTATTTTTCCTTTTTTGAATATCTTCTGTATCTTGTATTATTGAGTGTTCTGTTACTCTATATATTAGTTGACTGATTCGTTGATCATTATTTTGGAGATATTCAAACACTAATTCTATCAAGAACCCGTATATATATATCATTATTTCTCACTTACACCGGCAAATGTCGACATTCAGCTCATTCAGCATGCACTGATGGTGAATGTTGAATAAAAATATTTTTATTATGTTAAGACAAAAATGCAACTTTTTAATATGTCAAAATAGGAGAAAGCTTAAGTAACAGCACATATAAATAAACTGTTGAACCTAAAACAAACAGTACATTGATAATAAACTTAAAACATAAATAATAAACTTACACATAAATTATGTGATTAACATTATAGAATCTTATTTATTGCAACAACTTAAACTATTATGGCACTTTGAATTGCACAAGAGTCCCTTACTTTTACAACTACATTTATTTGTGGAACACTTCTTTTTGTAATGACAGCGTGTATAGCCTTGCCCTCCACTTTTCAAGTTAGCTGCAGCTGCTTCTCTCAGAGATATTTCTTGAGAAGAAATCTCATCTGAGGAAAGTAACTTTTCTTTACAAATTACAAACTGATTATGGTTTTTTTTTAACTCTTTCCGCCTTGTGGGCACTAAGAGGGCCTCTTTTTGCAATCCCATTATGGGTTCGGCCAGGCCCACAATGAAGCTGCCGGGTGGTGAGGGACAGGGCCAGACATATCCGAATAGATCAACCCCCAAATAATTCCTGGGGATTTTTCGACCCGTTTGGATTCGAATCTGGGTCCCCCAGAGTGGTGGGCTGCCACCTGGACCCCTCGGCCATCCGGCCACTAACTGATTATGGGTATAAAGCTGCTTGAGAGTACCATTTCTGTTTGCTAATTTATAAAAGTCGGAGTCTTCTATTCCAACAACCACTGCCAACACATTTCGGGCATCTGTACGGCCACGGTCGACATCAGGGACTTGTATTCGTATGGTATCACCAATTTGAGCAGAAGGAAACGGCGAAGAATTTGGCGACAGACTGACACCTCTCTGCCGACATCGGCTTTTCGGATGTCGTTTTGACCTCCACCAAAGCTTATCTGTGGTTGTCAACATACACCGGTGATTGTTCGAATGTATAATAATATAACCAAATATTCGATCTATCACAGACCTATTTTGTATGTGTCGACATTCACCAGAAAATATCGACATTCTCTAATTTCGGTCTTTCACAGCAACATGTATATATTATCAAGAATGTATGTATATATTTGGTCCATGACTGAGAACCAAATTACATGACTGTAACTTTACTTTTCCTTTTATGACAGAACAAGGCAGACCTAAGTTCACAATGGTTTTAAATATAAATATAACCTCAATTAAGTCATTCTCCATTTAACAATGTTTACAAAGAGAGCTTATTATGATATCAATATCCAGTGTTTCTTTTTCACAGCTATCAACTTTACCAAATTTGAAATGAATCAGTGCAATTATTTCTTGTGAGGTTTTAAAAAGATGAAGTGTCTTAATATCATTGCCCATTTCCCAAACTCAAAGCTGTTAACAAAGCCAAGATTGGAGCATTTCCATAAAAATTTTGAACAGTTTGTAACAATTACATACTTAAATTATACAGAGTTCAAGGGCATCACAATGAACATATTATTATAAAACAAACAAATTTTCTGGATGTATTATTTATTTTCTTAGAATTTTATTTAAGTATCTTTAATTATTAAGAAGTCATAGTCCTTTTAATTTCAGGCAATAAATATGATAAAGGAAAACACACTATACACATAAAAATTACTGTAAATATTACTTACTAGTTCTTGAGCTTCTTCTAAATGCTTCTCTACTTGATTAACCATTATTTTTTTATCTCCTAGAAAAACAAAAAAGATTGCACATAAATATACTCTTCTTATTAAATATAAATAACTAAGTCTTCTATTCTCTAAATTTAAAAAATATTTACTGTACTTCTTTTAAAGAAAATTTTTAACAATGCAAAAATATTAAAAATTAAATATAATTTTGTAAATCATTTATGATTGTCATGTAGACTTAAATGTTTAATTACATTCTAAAATACTCAGTTTGCAAATAGGTGAAATTAAAATAATTAGCCAGGACAAATTTACATTTACAAAAATTTCCTAAAAAATTCTTGAGTAGACAATACATACAAAGATTTGTCTTTTTCAATCAGTCCTTTCAAATTAGGATGAAAGAACAGGATAGAATTGTTGTTTCCTCACATGTATTACAGTCCCTTGTTAGACAAATTCAGAATTAAAAGATTTTTGTCTCTTAAAATACTATTCAATCATATTTTTTATTTACTATATATTTTTTCCATAATAAAAGAATATATGCAATAAGAAAGTTTTCAGTAAATTTCAGGTTGCATAATAGCTATTTTTAAAATCATCCACTATATTTGCAATAATTCATTGTCCTAATTCCTACATTATAAACTTGAAACATTTTTCATTATTATCATTATCATTCATCTCCATTTAAGTTCAATTTCCCAAAGACCATATTAAATAAAAATTTAATTCTTCCAAATTTATTTATAAATGCAAGAGTTCTTTATTATATATAAAACAGTATAATATAATATAAAGCATAAACAAGGATGATATAAATCATGGTGTCACTGGGAATGAAACTATAAGAAAAGTGTGATTAAAGCTTGATTTATATATATCAGCATAGATTGACAATTTATATAAAATTAGCAGTATAAATTTATAAGTATATATATAAAAGTAAAAGTATAATCTGTCAAGGCCTTTTGTACATTAATTAAAGTCTTGTACAGTCTATGGAGCATTTGCAATAACATATCTTCATGAACAGAGTACCAGAACAAGTTGGTGAAGTGTATGGAATTCATAACAACTGAGCATAACAGAATCCAATCACTGTTTAATTTGAACACTGTTCCATCCAAGGGCAGTCAAATTCCAAAAAGTCAAAGGAATGCTTGTCTCAGCATAAGGGTTGACAGTATGGACAACACCTATTGTAACAGTGTTTCCAAACAATAGTGCCAACACACTATTACTTCTTCCTGTTTCTGCCAGTGGCTCTCCAGTTCTGTTACAAACAACTCAGCTTGAAGCCCTAACTAAACAGAACACTAAAGCAAGCAATGATCTGTTCAGGGTGCTACTATATTATGAAAAATTGCTCTATACATGACAAAAATATACTGTACAGGGGTCCTTGTTTAATGTGGCTAACTAGAAACAAAAAGTTATCACTTTAAGTGAACTTTACATAAAGCGAACATCATAAATTCATAGAAAATCATATTTAATTGGGACTTTAATAAAGCAAAACTAAATGAAAAACATGAAAGAAATCTTTATTATTCCTATTTACACATATGTAAAATATTTATTATTAATATAATTAATTAATTAAATATCGGAAATGATTTATAATTGAATTTTAAAAGGACCTGGTAGTGTTTCATCATTTTTACTGACTGCCAAGTTTTAAAATATGAAAAACAAATCTAAAGTATGATGTTTCCTGCAGTTTATTTTTTCATTTAATATTGTTTTATAACAAGACAATAAGTCTTTATGAATGGGCAGAAAAATTTGAGCGTGGAATTTTATAACAAGACAATTCCACGCTCAAATTTTTCTGCCCATTTTATAAATTTCTGCCAAATTTCAAACATTTCTGCCCATCTGTTTTATAACAAGACAATTCCACGCTCAAGCCCCTTAGTCTAGAGTTTTTCGTGTTACAACTTCCACCTTGAAGGTGTCACGTTGTACCATCTCACACTCTGACGTCAAGTTGGTAGTTTCAAGTTATAACTCGCATGCTTTCCCATCTCACCATGTAAGTTCCTACTCACTTTGAGTCGAGCATGTGAGATCTCTACAAAAAAGTGATAATGGCTAATGGATATGCTATTCTGATCACAATCGAAGCATTAGAAGCTCTTTTGCATTCCTTTTCATGTCCACTAATAAAAAAATTTTAATTCATAATTGATAAAATTATATGAAAATTTTTTTCAAAAATAAAAAGAAGTATCTAATTCATTGAAAAAGAGAAAATGACAGTAAATTATATGTATAAATTATTAAGAGCATAGACACTATATTAAGATTATTTATTAATCAGAAGTGTTAAGTTCATTGAACAATTTAAGAAATAGATCAAGGAAGAAAACTGAAGAAAGGATTAAATTAAAATACTTTTTTCCATTCTACAACAGATTTTTTTAGTTTCAACACATGCATTTAATTTTTGAACTAATTCATTCCACATATTGAAACGTTTTTTCTAGTAAATTTGTTGTCAAATTTTCCACTGTTCATTTTCTTATTATTTTTTATATGTATGACTAAGATGTCTTTCTGTTCTTCACTTATTTTTTTTACATAAAACATTGGAGGCTTCCATTTTGTTCCTGTATCCTATATCACTATAACACAAAAGTAACTGTAACATGTGCAAACTAATTAAGAGGTAATGGAATGAAGGTTGGCCATTAAGAAGTTAGTTCACTAGATGTTGCCTGTATCACACCTCTTTTATAACCACTCTGCACCTTGTAGTAATGCTATCTTCAAACTCCATCTTCCTACTGTTATGTAACCCTTACGTCCAGCTATCTTGTAGCATTATGAAGCCATCTTATGCCTGTTTCTTCTGCATCCATTTAATGTTCACTGATCATACCTTTATAGCAGTTTGTTTGTCTTGTATAATTTTAAGTATTATAACTTTTTTATATTAATACCAACTGAAGAGGGACTATTCTGATAATCCAAAATGCATTTTGGTTATTTCATGTTAATTATTCATCTAATCGATTTTTAATGTACACCCCCTTTTGTTTTATTAAATGTACTACATTGATACCTGAGTGTTTGTGCTTATTATCACTGGTGTGATAAGTCCTTATTATCTACCCCTCATTAGTAGGTATTTAATTAATTTAATTAAACCAAGGGCTAAAAGCAATTCTTTGTAAAAACTGAGCTGTTCACAGGCCAAATCAACTAACTTCATTTGTAAATCCTTAATATAATTGTTATTTTCAAATAGTTCTTCTCAATATCCGGTGTGGTAGCTGATGAATACGTAGATTTAGTATATGTCTCTTTAATCCAAATTAGTAAAAATGGTACACTTTCTCTCAGCTATAAGGTTAGGTACTCCTTTATTGCAAATCACAAATGCATTTCGGTCTATATGGGCCCCTCTTCAGTGTAAATGCTCATAAGACAGAGTAACGCTCTTCTAATTGTATGACTCTCACAATGATATTTTATATAATCCAAAAAAAAACAAAAAAAATACATGAATGTGTATTGAATGACACTATTACACAGGTACAATTAAAAACCTGTAAGGTATTTAAAACCATATTGCGTATTTTAAGACGTTATCAGAATACCTATTCTTTTTATCTACTGTATTTTATTTTCAAATAGTTCTCAATATCCGGTGTGGTAGCTGATGAATACATAGATTTAGTATATGTCTCTTTAATCCGAATTAGTAAATATTTTGTTTCTATTCTTTATCTAATTTAAATGGATAGGAAATACAATGTGATTAATTAATTTAAAGTTCAATTTAGAATACATTATTTAGCATTTATTTTACAATAAAGAATTTTTTTATTTCTAATAATAAATTGGATTTATATTTTCTCCATAAATTAAAAAAATTCTTATGCCAATCACATCAATTCTTTATTACTTAAATATTTAGAAACAAAATTAATTTCAATATTAAAAAATTCAACTTACTCCTACAGTTAATTTAAACATTTCCTTCAATAAACTTGTTTTGAAATATAAAATATTACTTGCAACAATAAAGAAATATCTCTCAAAACTTTTACAAATATGTATATAATAGTTTATATAAGAATCAATGATCTAAAAATAAGTAGAGGTTGAAAGATATTTTTTCTTTAAATGCATTTTCTCTTAAATATTTATTGAATGTAAGGATTCTATTTATATAAGGCTACATAGAGAGAATAGTGTTTAAATTTAGCTAAATATCTAAATATACCTGTTATGTATCTAATTATCAAATGTTATGCTGAACATTATATTAATACTAAATATAAACCAAAAATTTTTTCAAATTTAAGAGGTTCAAAAGCAAAAAAAATAAAATAAAATAATTGCTGCAATTTTTAATCGTATTCTTCACTTATTCAATTTAAAATATATGTTCTCCATCTCAAATTTATAGTGTCTTGCCCCTGTACATCATACTTTTCCCTGATAACAACAGAGTCAGGTCAATCATCTATGTAACTCCATTCAGAAAAATATTTTTGAATTGAATTTATATGACTTCTGGTCTAGACCAGAAGTTTGTATATAGTTAATCAGGGCCTCCTAACCTAAGCTTTCCATATCTAGTCTTGACTTTCATCTATCTAACACTGTTCTTGAGATTACGGAAGAACAGAGGGATTGTCAAAAATTTTTTGCAATTACTTTTACAGGAAATGAGCCTTTAAATTTACACTAAATTTACTGATTTTATTCATATTTTAAAGTGTTTTCTTAAATCTTTTAAATGTAAAACATAAATAAAATAATCAAACATATTTTGACTATAAACATTTTGACTATAAACAGAAAACAATATATGCTGCTATGTTGATATACTAATAGTATAAAACAAAATAGATTTAGTATTCAAAAACTAGCATAGCCCTAATTTACAAATATCTGTTACAGATGTATTTCTTCTAATTTTTCTTTGTAACATATTACTTAATTTGTCACTATTATAGTTAAGATGAATTTGATTTGCTATTTAATTGTCACAAAATAGCTTTAAGCTAAAAGATCTATTTTAATCCAGAGTGAAATATTAAAGGAACTCATATAATTGATATAATCAATACAGATAAAAATAAACTTTTTCTAATAAAACATCTCTAATTCAACTATAGCTATCTTATTTATAAATAAAAATGTTATATATTAACAAAAAACTATAAATTCAAGTCTTGAATAATATATGTGACGTCAGAAAAAAGAATCAATGTCAACACATTCATATACACATTGTAATGAAACTCTGTACCAATATTTTAGGGATAGATTACAAGGTCAGGAATAAGCTTAGCCACTTGAAGTTTTTGCAGTATCCATCTGCATTACAGTAAAAAACAAAAGGTTAGAAAGCAATAGTTTTTAATGTAAATTTGCTTTAAATAATGCTTTTTACAAACTTAAACAGAATAATTTACAACTGCTCAAGATGTCTTCCACAGACATGGAGGGTATTTTGAGTAGTTCAATTTCTACATATTAAAAAACAAAATTTAACATTTAAAATAGCTTCAGTTTGTACAGTACATGTTGGTAACACAAAAGTGAAAAACAAATAGTAGTAGTATTTGGTGGGAGAATTAAAATTGGTTTCCAATATGATTTTTGGCAAACGAGATCTTGAAGTCAATTTTGAAAAATGTTTATAGAAGATTTTAAGCTTATTTTTGACTCTAGAGTCTATCTGAAAAATATTGGCATGGAATTTCAATACACTCTGTTTATATATAAATATAAAACATTTCTAAATTGTTTTTTTCATTACAGATAAGTAACTTCATTGGTATAATGACACGAACTTCAATTTTTTATATTTTCCTTTATTATAAATAAATTACATTGAACTTTTATATGTTGCCACATGTATTCAAGATTTGAATATGTTTTCTGTTTTTTAAAAATATGTAATTGTTTTTATGAATAAAATACAGTATTTATAATTTTTGTCATTCACAACTGTGATATGATTAACTTTATCGATATCTTCTATGATAAAATAAAGAAATAACACTATATTGTAAAAGGTAAATCTGATATATATAACAAATAATAATGGATCTAGAGCAGGAGCCTCCAAAGAAGTTATCAATTCCAGAGATTGATAAGGCATTTTTGAGGTTGAGTGAAATGGTTCATTGAAGTGGAGCATTAGCAAAACCTTTTCTACGAGGATTACAGAATTGTGTTTGTTCTGAAAATTTGTTCAATCAATTTTGATAAACTTTGCCATTTTCCATTAATTGCAATGAGAAATCCAAAAATGTAATGAGGGTCAATTTAAATGTAAAAAATGGAGATCGAGAGGTTTTCGATATATAGAGAGGTTAAACTGACAATGTCCATGCTCTCCGTGCGTCACAACTTAGCATGCCTAATGGAATTTTGGCCTAGGGGTTAAAAATAAAAACCATATTGAGTGTGCCTAACAGAAAATAGGTACAAAAACAAACAAAACATGAAAACAAAGCAATCAATGGCAATTGCTTTGTTCTTGGGTTGACCCTCCNGTTTATACAAAATATATGGACATTTAATAATAATATTAAATTAAAATTCCATGCATGGAAAACTAGAACTTCTTTAAATAAATAAGTTTCACAAAACCTTTCACTCTTTTTCTAGACGTTTCTTAATTCATAAGAGAACAAACGTTTTCAGCCATTTTAAATGGCCTTCTTCTGGCTCTATAACATTGGAACGTCAGTTAACAAATATTTGAATGACGTCATTGTTTTTAACAAAAGACAGACATGGATAAATTGAAATAAAATTAACAAATAGATGTGTAAATGAATAACAAAATAAACGACTATTGCCACTAAGATTAAATAAGTAGATTAAATAACTAGATAAATTGAGAGAAATGCTAACAAGTTCATGACAAACCGAGATTAAAACGTCACATGTTCTTTGAGGAGGTTATTTATTTTGTTATCCATTTACACATCTATTTGTTAATTTTATTTCAATTTTATCCATATCTGTCTTTTGTTAAAAATAATGACATCATTCAAATATTTGTTAACTGACATTCCAATGTTATAGAGCCTAAAGAAGGCATTTAAAATAGCCATAAATGTTTGGATTACGAAACTGCTAGAAAAAGAGTGAAAGGGTTTGTGAAACTTATTAAATTAAAATTGAAGTATCAAATATCACTGAAATCTGAATGATGATGATAATGGTATTTCTTGGCACAAGCACAACCTCAGCCACATTGCATCATGAATCTTAAAGATATAATCCAGTTTCCATCTAATATGCTTTCATGTGTCTGAATGGTTATTTTGTTTAGAATCTGAAACAAAAAATGACGTAGAATATGATCATCGCTAACAATAATGTATTAATGTAATGTTGTGCTCTTTTCCAATCATTGTACAGGGTTGTCAACAATTGCAGTTGTACAGGGTGCAATTTTAAAAATGCGAATTACTCGCAAACGCATGAACGTAAAGGCAAGCTGTAAGAACTGAACATACCTGTATTTAGTGGAAAACAAGTCCACATTACAAATGGTGATGGAAATGTCCTCCCCCAACATCCATGCACAAATAAACGCGATGCTCCATATTTGAGAATGTCCTCTGCAACATCTCACTGTCGATGGCAGCAATTTCACACTCAATGTTTGCTTTCAGTTGTTTGATGGTCCTGGGTTTGCTTGCATACACCTTGCCCTTTAAATATCCCCATAGAAAAAAATCTGGGGGAGTTAAATAGAGTGATCGAGGTGGCCACAAACCTTTCAAGATCACCCTGTCTCCAAAAAATGATCGGATCTCTTCCATACTGGAATGAGAGGTATGACATGTTGCCCCATCCTGTTGGAAGTAACCTTCTTGAAGTTCATAGTCATCCAGTTATTTCACAAATTCATCAAATATGGACAAGTATTGGGCGGTGTTCACAGTCTCGTCAAACAAAATTGGACCAATGATCCGAGAACGAGAAATTGCACACTACACTCCGATCTTCATTAAATAAGGAATATTTTGAGCCTTGTTGCATGATGATACATGCAAGCATTCGCAAGTAATTCGCATTTTTAAAGTTGTATTCCCAAGTGGGACACCCTGTACTATCATCATTTTATGATTTTGATTTCACAAAATTCAGATAATATATTTAAATCTTGTAAAATGAAAGTTTATATATAAGCAACTAGCCAAATGAGATCAATTTTAGCCTGTACCAAAAAACACTGCAATGTCAACAATGACATCAAATGTTAACTTGTTAATTTATATTCAGTTTACTTACTGACAATATAGCAGTTCATTTTTTCTTGTCAACAAGTTTTATATAAAACATTAAAGATTAATATATTGATATTATGGATAAAATATTTTCCTATAAATTATTTTTGTATTTTGTTAGGGAAATTTCATCACTCAGAAATATAAAATTGCAGTTAGCAACAATTTTTTTTTGCTTGAAGACAACTGTTTATATTGTTTGTAAACTATGTGATTCAACTTTTATATATTTTATGAGGTAATGGAGACTGCTGTGTCAAGATATTTTAAAGTTAAAAAAAATCACCACTGAAAATATCAATTAAATATTTTTACACTGAAAATATGAAAGTCATGATCAATTTTATATTGTTTTCATAAATTTCTTCTATGGTCAACATATCCTCAGAATATTTTTGTAAGAGCGATAACTTTTTTATTATATTATAAAATAGAGAAAATTCATATTTAATATATATATATATATATATTAACGCTAAAGCTCGGAAACTCGTTAATCTGCAGATTACCTAACTGATTACCTAACTAATCTGCAGATTAACTAGCGTGATCTGTTAAAGTTGCTAAAATTGTTCTATTTCTCAAATTACCTAGGTAATGTGCAGATTATCTAGGTAATCTGCAAATTACCTACTAGGCACTCGGTAAAGTGAAAATAAGAT
>NW_019384579.1:23042-58186 GCF_000671375.1 Centruroides sculpturatus | reverse complement strand
CATCTCACCATGCGAGTTGCTACTCACGTTGAGTCGAGCATGTGAGATCGCTACACGAAAGTGAAAATGGCTGATGGATACGCAATTCTTATCGCTATCGAAGAGTTAGAAAGAGCCGAAAGACGTTGTTTGAGAAGGCAACGAATTTTTCGACCACAGTAGATGACATTTCTTTTCGCATCAAGTCAATACTAATAAAAAAATTTTAATTCATAATTGATAAAATTATACAGCAAATTTTTTCAAAAATAAAAAGAAGTATCTAATTCATTGAAAAAGAGAAAATGACAGTAAATTATATGTATAAATTATTAAGAGCATAGACACTATATTAAGATTATTTATTAATCAGAAGTGTTAAGTTCATTGAACAATTTAAGAAATAGATCAAGGAAGAAAACTGAAGAAAGGATTAAATTAAAATACTTTTTTCCATTCTACAACAGATTTTTTTAGTTTCAACACATGCATTTAATTTTTGAACTAATTCATTCCACATATTGAAACGTTTTTTCTAGTAAATTTGTTGTCAAATTTTCCACTGTTCATTTTCTTATTATTTTTTATATGTATGACTAAGATGTCTTTCTGTTCTTCACTTATTTTTTTTACATAAAACATTGGAGGCTTCCATTTTGTTCCTGTATCCTATATCACTATAACACAAAAGTAACTGTAACATGTGCAAACTAATTAAGAGGTAATGGAATGAAGGTTGGCCATTAAGAAGTTAGTTCACTAGATGTTGCCTGTATCACACCTCTTTTATAACCACTCTGCACCTTGTAGTAATGCTATCTTCAAACTCCATCTTCCTACTGTTATGTAACCCTTACGTCCAGCTATCTTGTAGCATTATGAAGCCATCTTATGCCTGTTTCTTCTGCATCCATTTAATGTTCACTGATCATACCTTTATAGCAGTTTGTTTGTCTTGTATAATTTTAAGTATTATAACTTTTTTATATTAATACCAACTGAAGAGGGACTATTCTGATAATCCAAAATGCATTTTGGTTATTTCATGTTAATTATTCATCTAATCGATTTTTAATGTACACCCCCTTTTGTTTTATTAAATGTACTACATTGATACCTGAGTGTTTGTGCTTATTATCACTGGTGTGATAAGTCCTTATTATCTACCCCTCATTAGTAGGTATTTAATTAATTTAATTAAACCAAGGGCTAAAAGCAATTCTTTGTAAAAACTGAGCTGTTCACAGGCCAAATCAACTAACTTCATTTGTAAATCCTTAATATAATTGTTATTTTCAAATAGTTCTTCTCAATATCCGGTGTGGTAGCTGATGAATACGTAGATTTAGTATATGTCTCTTTAATCCGAATTAGTAAATATTTTGTTTCTATTCTTTATCTAATTTAAATGGATAGGAAATACAATGTGATTAATTAATTTAAAGTTCAATTTAGAATACATTATTTAGCATTTATTTTACAATAAAGAATTTTTTTATTTCTAATAATAAATTGGATTTATATTTTCTCCATAAATTAAAAAAATTCTTATGCCAATCACATCAATTCTTTATTACTTAAATATTTAGAAACAAAATTAATTTCAATATTAAAAAATTCAACTTACTCCTACAGTTAATTTAAACATTTCCTTCAATAAACTTGTTTTGAAATATAAAATATTACTTGCAACAATAAAGAAATATCTCTCAAAACTTTTACAAATATGTATATAATAGTTTATATAAGAATCAATGATCTAAAAATAAGTAGAGGTTGAAAGATATTTTTTCTTTAAATGCATTTTCTCTTAAATATTTATTGAATGTAAGGATTCTATTTATATAAGGCTACATAGAGAGAATAGTGTTTAAATTTAGCTAAATATCTAAATATACCTGTTATGTATCTAATTATCAAATGTTATGCTGAACATTATATTAATACTAAATATAAACCAAAAATTTTTTCAAATTTAAGAGGTTCAAAAGCAAAAAAAATAAAATAAAATAATTGCTGCAATTTTTAATCGTATTCTTCACTTATTCAATTTAAAATATATGTTCTCCATCTCAAATTTATAGTGTCTTGCCCCTGTACATCATACTTTTCCCTGATAACAACAGAGTCAGGTCAATCATCTATGTAACTCCATTCAGAAAAATATTTTTGAATTGAATTTATATGACTTCTGGTCTAGACCAGAAGTTTGTATATAGTTAATCAGGGCCTCCTAACCTAAGCTTTCCATATCTAGTCTTGACTTTCATCTATCTAACACTGTTCTTGAGATTACGGAAGAACAGAGGGATTGTCAAAAATTTTTTGCAATTACTTTTACAGGAAATGAGCCTTTAAATTTACACTAAATTTACTGATTTTATTCATATTTTAAAGTGTTTTCTTAAATCTTTTAAATGTAAAACATAAATAAAATAATCAAACATATTTTGACTATAAACATTTTGACTATAAACAGAAAACAATATATGCTGCTATGTTGATATACTAATAGTATAAAACAAAATAGATTTAGTATTCAAAAACTAGCATAGCCCTAATTTACAAATATCTGTTACAGATGTATTTCTTCTAATTTTTCTTTGTAACATATTACTTAATTTGTCACTATTATAGTTAAGATGAATTTGATTTGCTATTTAATTGTCACAAAATAGCTTTAAGCTAAAAGATCTATTTTAATCCAGAGTGAAATATTAAAGGAACTCATATAATTGATATAATCAATACAGATAAAAATAAACTTTTTCTAATAAAACATCTCTAATTCAACTATAGCTATCTTATTTATAAATAAAAATGTTATATATTAACAAAAAACTATAAATTCAAGTCTTGAATAATATATGTGACGTCAGAAAAAAGAATCAATGTCAACACATTCATATACACATTGTAATGAAACTCTGTACCAATATTTTAGGGATAGATTACAAGGTCAGGAATAAGCTTAGCCACTTGAAGTTTTTGCAGTATCCATCTGCATTACAGTAAAAAACAAAAGGTTAGAAAGCAATAGTTTTTAATGTAAATTTGCTTTAAATAATGCTTTTTACAAACTTAAACAGAATAATTTACAACTGCTCAAGATGTCTTCCACAGACATGGAGGGTATTTTGAGTAGTTCAATTTCTACATATTAAAAAACAAAATTTAACATTTAAAATAGCTTCAGTTTGTACAGTACATGTTGGTAACACAAAAGTGAAAAACAAATAGTAGTAGTATTTGGTGGGAGAATTAAAATTGGTTTCCAATATGATTTTTGGCAAACGAGATCTTGAAGTCAATTTTGAAAAATGTTTATAGAAGATTTTAAGCTTATTTTTGACTCTAGAGTCTATCTGAAAAATATTGGCATGGAATTTCAATACACTGTGTTTATATATAAATATAAAACATTTCTAAATTGTTTTTTTCATTACAGATAAGTAACTTCATTGGTATAATGACACGAACTTCAATTTTTTATATTTTCCTTTATTATAAATAAATTACATTGAACTTTTATATGTTGCCACATGTATTCAAGATTTGAATATGTTTTCTGTTTTTTAAAAATATGTAATTGTTTTTATGAATAAAATACAGTATTTATAATTTTTGTCATTCACAACTGTGATATGATTAACTTTATCGATATCTTCTATGATAAAATAAAGAAATAACACTATATTGTAAAAGGTAAATCTGATATATATAACAAATAATAATGGATCTAGAGCAGGAGCCTCCAAAGAAGTTATCAATTCCAGAGATTGATAAGGCATTTTTGAGGTTGAGTGAAATGGTTCATTGAAGTGGAGCATTAGCAAAACCTTTTCTACGAGGATTACAGAATTGTGTTTGTTCTGAAAATTTGTTCAATCAATTTTGATAAACTTTGCCATTTTCCATTAATTGCAATGAGAAATCCAAAAATGTAATGAGGGTCAATTTAAATGTAAAAAATGGAGATCGAGAGGTTTTCGATATATAGAGAGGTTAAACTGACAATGTCCATGCTCTCCGTGCGTCACAACTTAGCATGCCTAATGGAATTTTGGCCTAGGGGTTAAAAATAAAAACCATATTGAGTGTGCCTAACAGAAAATAGGTACAAAAACAAACAAAACATGAAAACAAAGCAATCAATGGCAATTGCTTTGTTCTTGGGTTGACCCTCCATGTCAGCAAGTACATGAATTGCGTCTTTTGTGGAAGCAAGTGCAAAGTTGACCCGTCCACAGCCATCAAGTGCAAGGATGCAGACTCTTCTGTGCCTAACAAATGCAGGAATCATGTCTTTCTTTTCAGCTCTGCCTCAATTCTATCATGATACAACAAAGTTGTGCAATGTCCTAGTTAAAAATTATTAGTCCAATCAGTTATATATATAAAAATTTAAGATGATGTAAATTTACATACTGTAAGTAGATCTTTTCTATGAAAACAGTGTATAGATAAACACTGGCTCAGCAGATTTATGTTATTACTATTATTATTATTATTATTATTAACTACATTAACAAAAAGAGAGGATCAATAAAATATCAAGGAAAGGGTTTACAGTCAAAAAGTTTGGGACTTCTGATCTAGAATAATTCAGACAGGATATTTAGGATGATGCAGTTATTCTGAATCCTAAATATCCTATTTAATTCTATTTTTAATATAAGAATGCAGAAAAGCTAAATTTCGTAGTATTAATTTAGAAATACACTATTATTAAATTATTATTGAAAATTACTTGTAAATATATTAATTAATTTACAAGTTAATTTCCATTATCAACTATATTTCAATTTCATATATTAAAGAATATCTAAAATTTTTCATTTAATGATACTTTTATAAAGAAGAGAACAAAATTGCTCTTGCTCAGAAAAAAAGCAATAGAAAGGTTGCGGTCAAAGTTTCCATTGCAAAAATGTGAACTTCGAATGTTCAGCACCACCATCCTGTAAGCATAGAAGTTTGACAATGGTGTTTGGAACATCAGTGGAATCACGCTTGACATTCCAAATGCCATTGCCACTTCTAGGCTTACAGGATGGTGGCGCCGAACATCCAATGCTTACGTTTTTGCGATGAAGATGTCAGTTGCAACCTTGCTAATTTCTTTATCTTATGCTTTTCCTTTCCTGATAATTTTTATTTTCTCTATCTTGAACAATCAGGAGTTATGTTGTATCAGGAGTTGAACAAAAGTTATGTTTTAAATTAATTTTTGAAATAATACAGAAAAGTATATTTGGAGTACAATAACAATGAAAATCACTGAATTGCAGTAATAAATTGTGAAATATTTAACTGTTTACAAAATGTCAATGTAATATCAAAATATCATACAAATGCATAAAATTTGCCACAAAATTTTTATTTTAAAATAAAAATATTAAATTACAGTAGCCAAAATTTATTCTTTATTAAATAATGCTTTTCGTTATCCTTGATTAAGAGTAAATTTTGGTTTGCAAATCCTAGATGATTTGAAAACTGCAAAACAATCAGAACAATTAAAAATATAACACAAAACACATAAAATAAAAGAATGTAACCAATAATAAAAATAAAATATTTTATAATCGACATAGCTATTTCAATAAATTAAAAACAGTGAATAATGTAAATACTATATGTAAAAATTCATTAGATTTAAAAAGTTTAAATGATTCAGTATCATATACAAAATGTCATTTGTATAAATTTTAATACTAATGACTGCATATATGTTTTCAAAATTTCAATGAAATTTCTGTGTGTCAAATACATTTGATTATTAACAATTTGAGTTTTTATGATGGTTTATGTATCTACTGATCTTTCAAAAAGCTTTTACCAATGAACAATTATTTATTGTGACATCATCACAATGTACTCAATTCTTTTAGTATCTTGCCCCTGTACTGTACATCTTACTTTTCCTATTAGCAATACAGTCGTGCTGACCATCCATCTAACTCAGTTCAGACTAAAATTTTTGAATTGAAATAATGTAACTTCCAGTGAAAACCAGAAATTTGTATATAGTTAATCAGGGCATCCTGCCCTTAAGCTTTACAAATCTGGTCTCAACTTTCATCTGTCTAACTCTGTTCTCAAGATTAAGAAAGACAACTGACAGACAGTAACAGTGGGAATTTATAGGTCTACAATTTTTTCAAATTGTAGCCCTATAAAAAGTGTAAATATTTTATATGTTTAATATCAAGTAATACTAAAAGTAATCGGATTCACCTTTGGTTAAATTAGGTATTCGGCCTGTTTTTGTAGTAATATCAGCTGTTAAACCAGCAAATTGTTGTTCGAACGAATCCATTAACGACGCCATCTTGAATTCAGAACAGTTACGCCACCAGCGGACTACAATTTCACGTAATTCATAAAATAATCACAAAAATTTCGTTTAAGACAATTATCGAGAAAAGTTTAGAATATTTTAAAACTAATATTAATTTATTATAATATAAATATTTAGAACAAGTTTACGTTTGGGACTTCTGTAATTCACGAAAAGCTTTTATACAAAGAAAATTATTATAACATAATAAATATGGAAGAATTGATTATTTTTACTGAGTTGCTCTCTTTCATTTGAATGTTATTTTAAAATGATTCGGAGCTTAATTATTGATTCATAGAACAAATTTCAGATTTTTGTTTTCGTTTAAGCATGCTCACCAGAAATTTGTAGCGATTCGGCAATAGCGTCAAAAATCAAGTTATAATGCAATATTATCCGGCTTTTTCTAACTGCCTTGATAAAATTAATAAGTCGACTATTTATGAAATCAGTTCAGTGAATTAGCTTGCTCGAGAGTTATAGATCGTTAAAACTAGGTTCATACTACGATTTCTTCGTGCAACTTTTGTCATAAATCACAAGATATGACAAAGTCAAACTAGCTGAACATTATCATTTTTTAAACTCTTTCAGCCTTGTAAGCACAAAGAGGATTTTTTTAGCAATTCCATTATGAGCTCGGCCGGGCCAACAATGGAACAGCCGAGTGGTGAGGAACGGGCCCGACATATCCGAATGGACTACACCAAAAAATTCTTCAAGTTTATTCGACTCGTCCAGATTCGATCCCGGGTCCCCAGAGAAGTAGGCTGCCACTTTAATTGTTATTATTAGGTTCATAGTTATTTTTACTAATTAACATATACAGTAATGTCGCGCAAACGACACAGATTACGTTAGAGCAAAAAAAAAAAAAATGCTGTTGGTAAAATCGCGTTTGGAGAAACAAAGGTTATATACAATAGATAATAAAGGGTTTTTTAAATATTGTGACAAGTACATTTTGACTTTTTGCCATTGTTCTCTACCGGAAGGCATCGCCACTTCTACCGGTTAGTGAATGTTCATGTTGATAGATCAGTTGAAATTTCAGGTGTTCATATTTCAATAGGCCTACGTTTGTCACCATAAATACCGTCAGATTTGTATTTATAAGTACCGGCACCATTTACAATTATCCTTTCCTTTGATTTTAGAGTGGGATAATTGTAAATGCCAAATTTTGCAGTTTCAACGGTACACAGTCGAAATAGGGAGAAAAATTTTTATTTGTTGGTTTTAGCATAATTGAAAAACAAGCTTTAAAAACAATAAAACTAAAAATCTAAAACTGTTGATTTTGTTTATAGTAAAAAAAAGTACACTAAGGTAGAAAAATTCTACCTTACTAATTATACTTGTTTTTACTAATTGTTATGCAAAATGATTCATTTAATTTTTTCGAAACATTCGAATCAACTCACAAGAAGAACTTCGCAACATGAAAGTCGTGTAATACTTACTACTTACATTTATTTGGTAGTTAAACACAAGCTGTTTACCTACCTAAGAGGATATTTATCTATGGTTAATATTTCTAATTTTTTATAAGAAAGTAAAACACGGACTATTTGACAAGCGGAGTGCAGGTGTAAAGCTGCACTCCGCTTGTCATATACGTCATACGTGTTGTCATATACGTCATACGTGTTGGTATCAGTGACGTCATTGCGTTACAACGAAACGTGTTGGTATCCTTGAGTCATGCATTTCTAGTGAGAACTACGTTTTTTCTTTCAGTCACTAAATCACTTTTCTTTATTTGTTTCAATTAATATACTTTTAGTAACAAACTGTAATAAATACATATATTATATCAATATAATAAAACTCTATAAATTTGAATTTCGCAGTTGATTTTCTATTTCAATTAAAAATTGTGCACAAAAGTATTGTTTTTGTGAATTCAGTACTGTTTATTTATGCAAATTAACCTTTCTTCTGTAAAAGCCGAGAATTTTAATACTTAAATTAATTTCACTTTTTAAACTGCCAACCTGTGATTAAAGGTAGTAAAAAGAAAATATATAGTATCTCCTGTAAAAATAAATAGAACATTCTCTGTAAAACAAAAAAAAATTATTCTTAAAAAACAAAAACACGCTATTATTAACGAGTAATTATTTATTGTGATATCGTCACATTGCCGGACTGTAATTTTTAATCATATTTTTAATTTATTTAACTTAAAATATATGTTCTCCATCTTAAATTAGTAGTGGCTTGCTCCTGTACATCATACTTTTTCTTTAACAATAGAGTTGTGAGTCAATCGTGGCGTCCTATCCCTAAGGTTTCCATATCTGGTCTCGGGTTTTATTTGGCTAATTCCGTTCTCGAGATTAAGGAAAGACAGACGGACGACAGTGGGAATTTATAGATCTACAATTTTTTCAAATTGCAGCCCAAAAACTTATGCTTTATGAATTGCTCATTGCAGGCAATGTATTTACATTTCTCATGTATGATTTGAATGTCATTTCGATTTTTATTACTCAAATCCATTCAAATACAAATTGTGTATATGTGTATTCTTGTGGAAAAAGAAAAATAATTATATTGTCATCATTGTTTAAAATTTAGTGTACTTTAAAACAGTGCAGTTTAATTTTTTAAGTAACAACATGTAACACGTAAGTTATTTTAATTGTAACCTGTTTATTTACCCATAACTTTTTACTCGTATTTGTTTCTTTCCGTATGTAGGCTTTTTTTAAAGAAAGTTGAAGAAGCCCGTCCATACACGTTCTATCAATTGTATTTGAAATGTAACCAAAGACTTTCCCTCATATGGTTTTATTAAAAATGTAGTATTGAGTTTTCGGAACGTAAATATAAAGTTTTCCTTTATGAAAATCGACCAATAATCATTATAGATCTATGGAAAAATATATACTAATATGTGCTATAAACACAAAATTGCTAAGTAGAACTTATCATACAGTAATACTATTAGATGAATAAAATAGACTGTACAATGGAACGGATGTGCATTTCGGGTTGTTGTGTCTCTCTTCAGTCCACATTTTACATTTGTTAAAATTGAAATATTTATATGTGACTAACGGAAGAACGAAGGATTTAAAATAACTGGGTAAAAAAGGTGTAAAACTAGTAAAACTTGTTAAAAACGTAGCAATGTTTCTGCAAATTTTACTCCCAAAAAACAAAAGAAAGAACAAGAAGCAATCAAGTAGGCCTATGTGTTATAAAGTTAAGGTATTTAAAACAGATGTTCTACCAAGAAAATGTCAACCGGAGAAACGTTCTTTGGGTACGTTTGTATACGATAGGATAAAAAAAAAGAGAAAAAAGAGAAAAAAGACAACAAAATGATAAATGATAATTCTTGTTTCATGCCTCGTGTCCTAGACAGAAGCGCACTCATACTTCACGAAACTACATTAAATCGCGCAGTAATTGAGCTACAATTTAAAAAAAATTCTAGACCTATAAATTTCCATTCTCGTCCGTCCGTTCGTTTGTCATTCCTTACTCTCGAGAATGGAATTAGTTAGATAAAATTCGAGAACAGATATGGAAACCTTAGAGGAATGAGGCTCCGACAAACTATATACTGTATAAACTTCTGATGCAAACCGTTAGTCACGTTATTTTAATTTAAAAATTCCCTGAAAGCAGTTAATAGATGACCGGCACGACTCTATTGTTAAAGGAAAAGTATAATGTACAGGGACAAGACACTACTGATTTGAGGTGGAGAGTATATATTTTAAATTAAATAAATTAAAAATATGATGAAAAATTGCAAACCGGCATTGTGACGATGTCACAATAAATAATTGCTTGTTTAGCCTGCTGTTTTTCATTTTAACAATCACGATCAAAAACATATTTTTTGCACTTTATTGGTGTTAAAAAAATATGTTACCCGGAATAATAGAATAATAAAACAAGTATTTTTTTTTAAATAAGCATCTTAATATTTATTTAAAATAAATAATTCTGATAATAAGAAAAACCAGTTTGTTTTCCTGTATTAATCGATAACAATGAGATTATATAACTTTTTCTCTTTCATTATTAATAAATAAGAAGTATTTTGTGAAAGTTTAAGAATATTATAATTTAATTAGTATACGGAATTGTTGTTAAGTAAAATGTGATAAAGAGCAAGTAAATAGGGAATTAAAAACGATTTTTTTAATGTATTTATAAAATTTTATTCTTAGATAATATGCCTATGAATATTACCAAACAGTTTATTCAATGAAATATATAAAAATATTTTAAAAGCATTCAAATTATTAAAATAATTTCATTATTTGAATGCAACAATTAACAATATATTTATTGTGCTGCAATTTAAAAAATTGTAACCTATAAATTCCCACTGTAAACTGGATAGGGATGAAAAAAAACTGATTAATTTTACTAAAAAAAAGATTAATCAGATTAATATTGTAGATGGAAGATAATTTGATTCGTTCAGATTTATAAATGTATTGATTTTAACGTACAGGATTAAATCTTTAATGAATATTTTAAATACAAAATATATATATTATATTTCAATATCATTAAATATTAACCTTAAGTATAATACTATATAAACATAAAAATCCTCATTTGTGACGTCATTAAGTAGCTTAACCAATAAGATAATGATTAGTTAATTAAATTGAGCATGCCTCTCAACTAATTTTCTACTTTAAAATTATAAATTAGTTCAAAATAAATGCTACGTAAATAACATTAATTTTTATTAAGCTCTCACAAACCTTAATTAAACTTAATTACTTTTTCCATTATAAAATATAATTATATTATTTGATCTTAAAATAAGAAAAAATGAAATACAGTAATGTAATATTTTTCCTATATTTTTATTTAAAGAATAAATCTTTTTCATTAACAAAGTTATTATTATTACTTTTTTCCTTTTCTTTCTTTTCTTTTTTTTAATAAAAAAAAATCATTGAAGGAAACTATTGATTTTTATTATAATTAAATGGAGTTTTAATTATCATAAAAACAATAATTACTTAGTGTTTTTGTTATTTTGATAATTAATGACCTTTAAAATGTTTATATCGATTAATTATTTTTATTATATTTTTAATACTTAATTAGTTTACGACTGAATTTTTAAATATTTTTAGATATTTTTAATAACTGTAAAAATATGAATTTCAAATCAAAAAATCAATAATATATTCTGTAAAGTTTACTTTTTATTACACTCAATTAAAATTGAAATTATTTAATTGAGTATAATAGAAAGTAAATACATCAATGTTGATAAAAGTCATAATAACAGTAATTTGCTTATTTCAAGTAAATTACTTTTTAAAATAAGCAAATTACTGTATAGGCCTATAATCAATTTTTTCTAGGCATTTTTAGAAAAAATAAAATAAATAATGATATATTACAATTTTAAAAATTGAATCCATCTAAATTAATAAAATTTTATAATATTAAAGTTAAATTTATAAAAAAATATAAAAAAAAAGAATAAATTTGTAAATATTTGCAAAATATTAAACAAAAATCATTATACATAAGCTATATATATATATTTAATACTAAAATATATTAAAAATGATTACGATTATTTTTCTTTATTACATTTTTCAATCTGTTTATATTAAACTCAAGTAATAAATATCAAGGGATTGATCTAATTTTCTAAATGATATAAATTTGAAATAATTTGCAAATATTATTATTCTTTTATATCCGAAAATAATATTAAAATCTTAAAATGAAAGATATTATATATATATTTATTTATTCCCCATTTTTGTAATATATAATAAATTGATTAGCTAATTAATTTCTTTTATAAAATAATCTTTTATATCAGCGTAGTGTATTAATTTTTCTATTGAAGAAGATAATATTGAAATTAATTATAATACTAAGTTTTATGTAAAAACTGAACGGAAAGAGAGAGAGAGATGATGTTTTGATAAGTAAACTTAATATTTTACTGTATCAGCACAGGCCAGATTAATGACATGAAAAACTAAAAATGCTATAAGTACAGTACAATATCGATTTTATATTAAAAAAATTATATATTGGATAAAATCGTATTTATTGTATAGTTTAATATGTTTTTTTTAAATAATTTATTGAATTAATGTTAATACTTGCAATTCATCAAAAATTTATATTAAAAGCAATAAATCAATATTTCGAATGCAAAACATTATTTTTTAAATATAAATATTCAAAATATTTACATATTTAATTTTAAATATTATTAAAGTTTTTCTTCTTTACGAGGATCGTACATCATTTTAAACAAATCTGCCGAAATATTAATAAAGCCACTTGTTGATGTCCAGTATGTCATGGTCATATCTTCATCCAAACAGTATCTTAGCGACCAAATCAATAACGGTATCGTGTGACATATAAGAGTAATGCATTTTTTCTTCTGTTTTGTTAAACCTCTCTGATAAATTGATATATTACAAACAACAAAAGCTACAGATTCATCTTTTAAAAGCAATGTTTAAGAACTTAAGAATTTCACAACTTTAATTATGGTAACACTTGTAAGAACGTAAACACTTACAACGATGAATCTGAGAACTGAAAAATTTTCTGCTTTTTTTCCCACTAACATCAAAAACGATTACTCGATTTGTAAAGTGCAGTGATGTAAGATTATTGCCTGAGAAACGACAGAAACATAACAACATTGGATTGCGACAATCAATGCTGACATATAACACATTTGGGATAGTTTCATAACTGTTTTTTTTTTCTTTTTGACGTTTTTTTTATTTGAAACACTAAACAGTGCTACAGAGTTGTTGATGGAATTGGAATACATACATACTTATAAATAAATATTGATATACATATATATAAAATTCAAATTTACACTTTTTTATTTATATTTTTGAATTTTTATTTCATGTATAAAAAAGCCTACATAGAAAATATTTTCCATCTCAAAAATGTTCTCCAAAATGCGACAATATATCCAAAAATATAATTTTTTTTCCTCTTTATTATCTGAGCAAATCGTTAGANATTAATATTTAAAAAAGATTATTTTTATAAGTAAAGATATTTAGTCTGTTAACGAGTAAATATAATTCACGAGCGATTATTTATTGAGATCGTCACAATGCCAGGCTGCAATTTTTAATAATATTTTTAATTTATTTAATTTAAAATATATGCTCGCTACCTCAAATTAGTAGTGGCTTGCCCCTGTACAGTACATCATACTTTTCCTTTAACTATAGAGTCATGCCGATCATCTATTAATGCTTTCAGTGAAAAACTTTTAAACTGAAATAACGTGTATATAGTTAATCCGGTCCAACTGTCCCTAAGGTTTCTACATCTGTTCTCAGATTTTATCTATCTAATTCCGTTCTCAAGATTAAGGAAAGACGGACGGACGGACGGACGGACGGACGGTCTAAGGGATGACTGGGAATTTATAGGTCTACAAGTTTTTTTAAATTGCAGCTCAATAAAAACTTTACGAAATCATTTCACGTAGCCTATATATTGCACTTAAATCTAAAAGTAGGAAAGTATACTGAATAATTTTTAAAAATTAGATGGTATAAAATATCAAAATTTTGTTTCCAATGGAGATATTTTTCGTAAAATTACTAGTCGATGGCAAGATTATCAGATGATGTATGACTCAAGTAATAACGTAGAGCTATTATCATTTAATCTTCTCGATTTTATTGCAAAAATTGAAAAAATATATAATCGTTTAAATAACCTAAAATATAGCATCGATTATCCGACCCCCGATTAACCGTCACAACGGTTAACCGACCGTTCTAGTCGGCAAATTTCAAATGTCCACTAGTGATGTGGCGCTACAATATTTGGCTATGTCTTGGATACTTTAATATTATTTTTGTTAAATTTTTGCTTGTTTTAGCTGGCATCAACGACTCGACCATTGAAGGGAGGCCAATATTTAAACGAGGCTTAATTTTCTAATTATGAGTGATTGTTTATTTTGTGAGCAATAAAATAATTTAAAAATAATTTTAACGATACAATAGCGACGATTATTATTTTTAAAAAATTTGTTAGGCTAAACATCGATGAAAATTCAACTCGAAGTTGGTTAATAGCGATAAACTAATATACTAATTACATGGGATATCCTAATATACTATACTAATAATGCATTTTTTCATTCTTTTCGGTTATCCGATTTTTTCAGTTATCCGACCAACCTGAGTCTCCAATTGAGTCGGATAATCGATGCTCTACTGTAATATAAAACAAACGAAAAAAATAATTTTAATATATTTTTATTTTTATCTTTTTTTTCAAAAAAAAAATATATATATTTAACTTCAATTTTTAAAATTAATTTTAAAGTGTATTATTTAAATCTTTATACGAGTAAAAATTTTCTAAATCAAAAATAATTTTCATTTTCATATGAATCTGAATCTGAATCTGAATCTGAATCTGAATCTGAATCNTTTTAATTAATTATATATTTTTATAACCTATATAATAATAATAATAATATTTTCCCCTAACTAAACAAAACAGTTTGCTTCAGAAGATAAATATTAAACTTTTACTGCTGATACTGTTTAATTTTGTTCAAAGAGAAAATGAACGTATCGGGAAAATTTTATGTGATAATTTTATTTTATCAAAACCGTATCTGTATTAAAGGAATTAGCAGTAAATAGAAAATAATCCTCTTACTTTCTAGAGTTTTCATTTTAGTTTTCAGCATCCTCGCATTTAATAACCTACGAAACTTAATGTATGAATAGGCCTACTAATACCATCTTCAGTTTCTTATTAGAAAAGTTTAAGGCATGATGCCGCCAAGATTTTACTTTTAATAAAAATTTACTTTATATTGTATATTTTTTTTATTTGATTGAAATTAATGTAATTTAAGCGGATATGAATTTTAAACACATTTGCATATTCATTTTTAGAATTTTTAAGATGACTTTCTAGTTAGAAAATTCGCAAGAAAAAGTAATAATAATAATAATTTAATGTTACACTTATTACTATACGAAGAAGAATAAAGAATTGAAAATGTAATTTAAAAGCTCTCTTGTTCTAGATGCGAAAACATTTATTTTTAATGGATTAATGCGTTTTCCTCCATTCATAAAAATCAAAATAGAATACTTTAGTAATAAATGTCGTTTTATATTAATAAATTATTTACGTTGACCTAAAAACGAATTGTGCATTATACATGGATGAAATTAATAAAAATAAATTAATTTTTCAAATATTATTTGCACGAATTAATAAATTACGTTGATAGGAAGAGCTATATTATGTAACTACATAAATGCATTTCATAATATACATTGATCTAGAATAAAGAGGTGATGCATATGATTCATTGACGCACTTAATAAAAAAAATTAGACTAATACAATTATTTATAATTATTTATACGAGATAAAAAATTAAATAAAATAAACAAAATAATTATTTAAAGACAAAAATCTTTCAAGATTGTTAATGAGAAACAACATCGAATTTACATCAAAACAGATGTTTACCGACTGCCATTATTTTCATTAGCATAGAAGAAAATGGATCTAACTTATCACGAAGCTGTCCAGACACGATAGATAAGGTTTCTACCATAATTACCCAATTTAAATTTTGAATATTCACAAGATTGTTTGAACTCTGACCTCTTTCATGAACTTAGGTTCAATGACCGTTTAAAATGTATCTTCAAGTGAAACGAAGCAATTTCTAGTACTCATACGAGGATAATAAATTAATGACCTGGCTGTACCGCCATTATGAAGTAGGATACGCTGATTCTAACACTAGTTATGTATGCTACTTAAGTATACTTAAGTTATCGTATAACGAAGCACGAAAGTTTAGATTTAAATTTTTTTCTCTAAAAATGTTTTTGCACGAATTTCGAACATCCTCAAATTACTATTATTTTAAATATTATCAATGTTATCAATCACCTTTTACTTGAACGTAGACAAAACTTTTAAAAACATTCAAGTCGACTATTAATCTGCAATTAAATCTTTCAAAAATTCCTATTTTTATATATTTTTAGCTAAATTTATTCGATGGAAATCATCAATTTACCGTAACGAAAAGTATTTAATCAAATTTAGATAATTATTTTTAAAAATACGAATTTCTGACAAGTGCATGGCATGTATCAAGTGTCAAGTAAACTTGGGGCATGATTAATTACTTGACAAATTAATTGGCCCCGTTAAATGGACTACAGGTAATTACACTAATTAACATTAGTAAGTTTTAAGAAGAAAAAAATTGTTATAGATGGATGCATTAAAGATTATATTCTGTTTATTTACAATTAGTTCGAAATTTGATGAAGATTGTGGATTATTTGAAGAAGAAACAAATCGATTATGTGACCGCAAACTTATAATTACAACAGTATTTACTACCGCTGCTTCTTAAGTAAATAACTAAATTTTCAATGTAGTCTATCTAAATAATATAATTTGAGAGTTTAAAAATTAATAATATAAATATTATTATCTTTAGAACAATTTTCGTAATATAGTAATTACACTTTACAGTTTGATGTAATCAACTAAATGGTTATAGGCCACTCATCTCCAGTTTCAATCTTCTTAAATCCTCGATTTCTCCGATCAAATATATTGGAAAAAATAAAGTTAATTCTAAACTCATAAATCCTTTTTTTATGACGTTTAAAAATAGTTTAATCGATCGTGAATTAGAAGTAAAATTTATATTTAATTAATTCTTAACTTTCAAGTTTAGTATATTTTAAAGTAACCAGTCTGTCGCGTCTTAAGGCGCCATATTGGATTGAGAACGCGACACGCGTCGCGACAAGAACAAATTTAATGCATTTCTTGAAGTGAAAGAAAAGAAAAAGAAAGGAAGGAAGGAAGGAAAAAGACAGAAAAAAAGGTACTTTAGAAAAAGAGATGTCTAATGTAATTTAAAAGAAACGACACAATTTATGAAAGTAAAAATAAATCTCTGCTGTCAATTTTTTTTTCTTTTAATTTAAAGAATATATATATAAATTTCTCTTATAAATTCCTTTTTTTATTTTAATTTGCATAACTATGCTTTAAATATATTTTTTTCTTAACTCGAAATTCTTTTCTTAATAATCACTTTAATGCAGAAAAAAGGTACAAATTCCACAAAATATTTAAAACTATTTCATTTTCAAAAAAGACGGTTAAATGAACGATATTTCTATTCTATTAAAAATAAAAGGAAATTCATCACAATAAATAGAACTCATTTAAAGTTTTTCACAATAAAATTATTCAATTTTATTTTAAAATTTTTACAATTTTTAAATTAAACTTTTATTATAAATTGATAAATTTTATAAGAGAATTATTATGTTTTCTAAACAATTTCAGAATGAAAGCTAAACAGGAAATTGAAGATGACTATTTTTTTTTCATTTTTATATAAAGATAAAAATTGTTTTTTTTTTTATTTGTGTTCCCCCCGTCTTGACTCCTGAGACTCCAATCAAGTTTAAAGTGCCTGGAGCTGTCTTACTATGAAAGTACAACGCGTACTGATCTCTTCTCGACCAATTTACTCCATTTAATCATGGATACACTCTTGTACTTCTCTTGCATCAATATAAAAAAGTGTTAATTAATTTTTTATTTTACGTGCAGACTTTATAAGGTCATAACTTAAACAAATTTTTTTTTGTCATAATCCTATTTTTAATGAGCTTTAGTCAGCGCTGTGTTTTTTCAGGATTTTTATTTTTGTTAGTGGTGAAGTTTTTTAATTAGAACTAAGATTTTGTTTTTATAATAAATTTCGGAAGAAGATTATGATATAAACAAAACAATTTTCGTTAAAAATATACGTAAATAAAATATATTTAATTAAAAATATATATATAAGATTAAATAAATAAATNATTGCATGAGATTATACACACACCCAAATCAAAAAGGTTTTCTTATACATACCAATTTATGGCTTCGCAAATATATATATTTAAGATAAAGTTTTATTTATGTAATATTATCTAACAAGTGATAGGAGTGATAGGAAAAAAAAACTTCACTCGAGTTATTTAAACTTCTCATCTTCATCTGTTTTAGTGAGTAGTCAAGAGGAAAATCATTATTTTAAAATTTTAAAAAAGTGCAAAACTACATATTTATTTTCAGAAATAGAAGAATCATTCATCATCTACAGCTGCAATTGGCAAATACATCAAAAGAAGTTCAGATAAAGAAATTAATGATGTAAAATATTAAAGGATATGTTAGATAAAAAATAAGTGTTACGTTGTTGTTATTATTATTATTTTTATCATCAACTTCATTTTTATAAAAAAACTTATTTTTTATAGTTATTCTGGACATAAATAAAAATGATGAAAGATATTTAACATGTCAAATAAGCAGTTACAACAAGAAAAACAAAATGAAAAGTATATGTATATATTTTTTCGCTTTTAAATTCGTTTTATATGTTATGGGTATTAAAATGAATAATGCTGTAAGGATTAAAAGATGAAAGATATTATTATAATCATTTAGGTAAATATTTACCTTAAATTTTTTAGTTAAATTAAAATTTTTATTCAACATATAATGTTTGTTGCTATTGCAAAATACATGTTTTAAAATAAAAATCCTATATATACAAGATAAATATGTATATATAAATAATATAAATAAACAATATATATAAACAATATATTGAAGATACTGAAAATAACAATAAACAAGAATATTTTTCAGATTAAAATTTTCTAAACATATTAGGCTATATAGCATAAATGTAGTGGGAAAAAATTATATTGATTTAAAGAAGTGGAATAATATTTTATCGAAAAAGAAAAACAATGAAAAAGTTTTTCAACTACTTGCAATGCTAATATTTTCTACTACCGGTACAACAATCTTCCAAGTGAACAGGTATTCTGCACTAGAAAATCCGAAGCATTTATGAATTGCAGAGAAGGCCTACATTGATCGCCATGATACATGATAAATTTATGAGATAGAAGACATCAAAAATACCTCCTAAATGTAAAAATATCTATACTGTATAGTGATCTCTTTGTT
This sequence comes from Centruroides sculpturatus, assembly GCF_000671375.1. Classification (NCBI taxonomy): domain Eukaryota; kingdom Metazoa; phylum Arthropoda; class Arachnida; order Scorpiones; family Buthidae; genus Centruroides; species Centruroides sculpturatus. The sequence goes on along the minus strand of NW_019384579.1, from coordinate 38,797 downwards.
ATTTAAGTTCAAAATAAAATAATATGCAATTTGGATCAAAAGTTAAAACGGTTTTTGGAAAAGTTGAAATTTATGAAAATTAATGGTAACTATCAATAGTTAAAATTTAAATTTTAAATATTAGCTTCATTATATAATGTTAAAAGTATTAATATCTTTAATAAAATAATTTTAATATTAAATTAATTATTCATATTTTAAGCGAAAAAAGTGAAGAAATGATTCATAAAATTATTTAAATTTGTTATTTTCATTTATTATGCGTATACAACTAAACTAATAAATGTATGTAAGTAAATGTCTAATTTGTAACAATTAAAACAGAAAAATGTATTTATGACAGTATAAATAATCGAGTATTTTATAAAATATAACCTATCGACCTGCAGCCATTATAAAAATGATGGTGGAGTATAACATAAGATATTTTTCAACAACTAAGAATGCTGGAAATGCAATAGTCCAATATCAACATAATATGAAAAGGGCATAACTTGAGATAAACAGTTAGTTTAAACAGGAAAAAATTCGTGTAAAGTTGCAAGTTTCATTTTTATAGTAGAGTACATGACACGAGCACATGCTTGATAACGCGACAAATAGAAACATATGGCCGAGACACATCTACACGACGTAACACTGAGTCATGTATTACAGCGTGTAAGACAGAATCACGATGTTAAGCATTAACCAGCCTGATTTTTCTACATCAGTTTTCAGTCTACGGGCTAATACATCACGATGAGAGTGAATCTGCAACGTAATTATTCAGAGACCGGGAGTAATGATTGGAAGAACGGATCGATAAATATATGGCCACCAGGCGGCGTTGTCAAACACTACTGGTCTGCATCTAGTTGTCACGTTGCAAGTGATCGCTGCACACCTAAAACCAGAAGCGACCCTTCGAAGAAAATCAAGTGAGTGATTATTCTTATGCCGACCGTCTTCTAAACTGCATTGCATTTTAAAAGAGACATATCTGTGGTTCATATCGGTTTTTAAACATGTTCTCACAATATATATATAGGTTATTATAAATTTTATGGAATGGCCGTATTATTGTTTAGACGCTTTATTGATTAACCTAGTTATAAAATATTATTTTTTCTTGCACGAAATTGTTTTATCTATTGACTTTATAAGGTCGTTGACAGTTTCTATGCTTTGTTTACTTATTCTGACTCAACGGGAATTGCTTTTTTTCACCCTTTTTTTTGGAAATCGAATAGCATTAATTATATTTATAACAATAAAAACTGAATACGAGAAAAATTGCATACTCGAGAAGAGTGTCAAAATTCAAAAATTGTATATTTGAATGTGACGTATGAGGAAATATCCAATTAGAATGTAGATGTGAAAGATCATGTGATTGAAATTGAAAATGTAAAAAAATTTAAGTTTTGTTTTTAATTACATTCTTTTATTTTATAACAGTTTATAATTTAATTAAATTTTTNAACATTTATAATTTATGAGATATTAAGTATATATAAAGGACAGACATACATGTAGAATATTTTAAACCCTTGAAATATACGTATTAACTATTATTATTTTCCACTAAAAGTTTGCATTTAATCAAGTAATTTTTATCAGTGTTATTAATGATGATGACTAATTGTTTTGTTTCTATTATATTTACACACGTAAAACAATGAATTTATCGTAATTTTATAAAAATACAATTAATTAAATTTATCTTCGAAAATAATATAATTTCATTAATACCCGGTATAGTACCAATAAATATAATTTGTTTTAATTATGTTGCCATTGTTTTTCTTCTATTATATTAAAATAATAATAAAATTATTGGGAAGAAAAGAAGGAAAAAAAAAAATAAAGAAAATTTCTTAAACAATTTGGAATTTTCAATGAGAATAAAATGAATTAATTTTGTTTTCAAGTTTATAAAATGATACAATATACAAAAAATTTGCTAAAATATTATGTGAAATTTAGTTTTGAGATCGTATCCTTGAACATGTTTACCATTTTTTAAACACTCAAAATCTAATTTTTGAAATTTTCATGTGGCGCCATCTACTAAAATTTATATAAATATTACTTATTTTTACATATAAAATTTAATTTAGGCAATGCAAACATATTATTTTTTTAATATATTTTACATAAGACTTTACTAAAATTTTTATTTTATTTTATTTAAATTCTTGTTTTCTTTCTTTGATGATAATTTATTTTTAAAATATTTATTAATATTAATTAATTAATTCAAAATCTAATATTACTATTCTTATTATGGGAATGTATTTTCATATACATTTAACAAAATTACTTTTTTTTTGCCGAATTTACATATGTCAGTCATATTAAACAATGAGAAATTTCTTTATTCGAAGCGAAATTTTCAATCAGAACTTTATTTATATAAAATATATTTTAAAGAAAATCTTTAGACAATTCAATTGATAAATCTCGAAAGACGAAAACGGCTACGTCAAGCTGAAGCATTGCTTTTTTTTTCTATTGAAAAAAAAAACATTTTCGCTTATCACGAATGATTTCGCACCAAAAATATAGAAAAAAAATACAAATAAATAACGCCGGAAGACGTTTTTATCATTGGAAAATTTGAAAAATGAAAAAAAAAAGAGAAGAAAAAATTTAACTACAAAGCAAGTGATAAAATTAGGGAAAAAAAGAGGAAGCTTTCTAGATATAATACATAAATGACGTCATTAACAGAAATAACTATATGTGACGACAGCGATTGTTTATCAACTTGATAAGCTTTTTATTTCATGACGAAAATGTTAACAAGCTCAATTTTATTTAAACTTTACGACAAAAGAAGATTATTTGACGTTTTTCTTTAATATTTTACTTCTTACTAATTCTGAACTTAACGTACTGTACAGTACATATAAGCCTACAGCCTTATATCTCTACAAGCAAAAGAAAAAAAAAAAACTTTCAGAGATGTAGTTTGCATATATAAATATTTTCACCCTGAAGAAAATTCTTAAATTTGACGGACCGAAATAAATTTCTTTGCATATTAAATGTTCTTCTATCGAAAAATCGCTATCGGGTTGATCGCATCTGTTACTTCCTATATTACAGTGTTATTAGTGATGTTACAGTCTTTATTAAACTCGTTATATTATATTTATGTTTTTGATACTATCATAATATGCTTCTAGTGTTAATTCTCCTTTCTATTCTTCGTAGAATAAATCTTACTTTAACTTCCATAATATATATTAAATTATATTATTATGCTTCTCGAGGCATTACCGTAATTCGTTCGAGTCTTCTTAATTATAAATATTGGATAAAAACAACAATTAATGCACGTATTTTAATTTAAATACGTAGCGTTTTCGGTCTTTAATAACATGAATTTGTTGCTTTAATAATACAGAATCATAATATAACTTCACATGTGAGTTATGCAATCTATTATATTCTTAATAAGCCTGTATTAATATATTATTCGTGCTGCTCTTTTAGAAGATATACTTATTATATTTATATAACAAAATCTAAAATTATATTGTAGTTTGCTGACATATACAAATAGATGAAAAATTAATTTTTAATAAGAGAAAAAAATTTTATTCAGTCAAAACTGTTTTGAAAAAAAATGCATAATTTAATTAAATCACATTTTTTTTTCAATTTATAAAAAAAAATATCAGATGTGGTTTGATTTATTTCTCAAATACATTTTGAAAAGGGAGGAGGAAGAAAAAGCGAGAGAGAGATTTTTAATAATGAAATTTTTTGTTGGCAGAAGAATAATTAATGTTTCATTTAGATTAATCAAGATTAAAAATTAAAAAAAATATATATACAATAAGAATAAATTCATTAATATAAGCAACAAGTATAAATAAAAAAAAACATTTATAATTTATGAGATATTAAGTATATATAAAGGACAGACATACATGTAGAATATTTTAAACCCTTGAAATATACGTATTAACTATTATTATTTTCCACTAAAAGTTTGCATTTAATCAAGTAATTTTTATCAGTGTTATTAATGATGATGAATAATTGTTTTGTTTCTATTATATTTACACACGTAAAACAATGAATTTATCGTAATTTTATAAAAATACAATTAATTAAATTTATCTTCGAAAATAATATAATTTCATTAATACCCGGTATAGTACCAATAAATATAATTTGTTTTAATTATGTTGCCATTGTTTTTCTTCTATTATATTAAAATAATAATAAAATTATTGGGAAGAAAAGAAGGAAAAAAAAAAATAAAGAAAATTTCTTAAACAATTTGGAATTTTCAATGAGAATAAAATGAATTAATTTTGTTTTCAAGTTTATAAAATGATACAATATACAAAAAATTTGCTAAAATATTATGTGAAATTTAGTTTTGAGATCGTATCCTTGAACATGTTTACCATTTTTTAAACACTCAAAATCTAATTTTTGAAATTTTCATGTGGCGCCATCTACTAAAATTTATATAAATATTACTTATTTTTACATATAAAATTTAATTTAGGCAATGCAAACATATTATTTTTTTAATATATTTTACATAAGACTTTACTAAAATTTTTATTTTATTTTATTTAAATTCTTGTTTTCTTTCTTTGATGATAATTTATTTTTAAAATATTTATTAATATTAATTAATTAATTCAAAATCTAATATTACTATTCTTATTATGGGAATGTATTTTCATATACATTTAACAAAATTACTTTTTTTTTGCCGAATTTACATATGTCAGTCATATTAAACAATGAGAAATTTCTTTATTCGAAGCGAAATTTTCAATCAGAACTTTATTTATATAAAATATATTTTAAAGAAAATCTTTAGACAATTCAATTGATAAATCTCGAAAGACGAAAACGGCTACGTCAAGCTGAAGCATTGCTTTTTTTTTCTATTGAAAAAAAAAACATTTTCGCTTATCACGAATGATTTCGCACCAAAAATATAGAAAAAAAATACAAATAAATAACGCCGGAAGACGTTTTTATCATTGGAAAATTTGAAAAATGAAAAAAAAAGAGAAGAAAAAATTTAACTACAAAGCAAGTGATAAAATTAGGGAAAAAAAGAGGAAGCTTTCTAGATATAATACATAAATGACGTCATTAACAGAAATAACTATATGTGACGTCAGCGATTGTTTATCAACTTGATAAGCTTTTTATTTCATGACGAAAATGTTAACAAGCTCAATTTTATTTAAACTTTACGACAAAAGAAGATTATTTGACGTTTTTCTTTAATATTTTACTTCTTACTAATTCTGAACTTAACGTACTGTACAGTACATATAAGCCTACAGCCTTATATCTCTACAAGCAAAAGAAAAAAAAAAAACTTTCAGAGATGTAGTTTGCATATATAAATATTTTCACCCTGAAGAAAATTCTTAAATTTGACGGACCGAAATAAATTTCTTTGCATATTAAATGTTCTTCTATCGAAAAATCGCTATCGGGTTGATCGCATCTGTTACTTCCTATATTACAGTGTTATTAGTGATGTTACAGTCTTTATTAAACTCGTTATATTATATTTATGTTTTTGATACTATCATAATATGCTTCTAGTGTTAATTCTCCTTTCTATTCTTCGTAGAATAAATCTTACTTTAACTTCCATAATATATATTAAATTATATTATTATGCTTCTCGAGGCATTACCGTAATTCGTTCGAGTCTTCTTAATTATAAATATTGGATAAAAACAACAATTAATGCACGTATTTTAATTTAAATACGTAGCGTTTTCGGTCTTTAATAACATGAATTTGTTGCTTTAATAATACAGAATCATAATATAACTTCACATGTGAGTTATGCAATCTATTATATTCTTAATAAGCCTGTATTAATATATTATTCGTGCTGCTCTTTTAGAAGAGTAGAACAAATTAGAATAATATTATGGTAGGGCGGGTTACTTTTACATTTATCGTAGACTTCATTATATAATTTAACGTAGCTGTAATCTACTAGTCTGTACTCTTGTGTAATTATGGTTATCCGTTAGTAACTTCAGAGCCATCGTAACTCTGAAAAATCGATTGTTATCCTCTTAAAACTAGCGAAATTTGCCATAAGACTACGAAAAAACTCTCATAGCTTTGTTAAAACTATGTAAATATGCATAAGTTATAGAAAATAGAATAAATTTGTTCAAAAAATTGTTTAATTTAATTTCTAACCTTATTAAATATTCATACGATTGCGATAACGTATGATAAATTAAATAATAGTAGAATTTAGCTAAATAAACATATATTTTAACAGCTTAAAATCTGTTAATTCTAGCTTTTCTATTAAAAATTTATAGAAAATATTAGGATATAATTTGCTAATCTTTTGGTTCTTAGTGAACATTTAAAATGACGGTAAAGGTAAAGGAAATTTTCAAAATATGAGTTCTACATAAAATATTTAAAGGTTATTTAATAATTTATTTTATCGATTCCGAAAATAAGTCACTTCTAATAATTATATAGAGAAGTTAATGAAATCAAGGACAACGGAAATTGTAAACTCCGTCGACCAAAATAAATTTCCAATGATAGATAAAGAGTGGCAAGAGCAATGTATGTTTGAACTAATCGATCGGATTCTAAATAATTAGATTTGAGAGTAGAACTAATTATCCGTTTTTCTAATCCCGCTACCACGTGACTAATGTCAACAAGTTATCTAATAACTTCAAATGATCCCAGAATGGATTAATAAAGTTTAAATTGAGTTATATTTTTAAAATAAAACAATTTTGTAATCTAAACATATAACTTTAATACTGATACGAAACGTAGGAGTAGATTAGAGGATGCAGAAACCTTCAATTGGATGAATAGGATATAAATATTACATTTAACTCTAGACACGTCTTGCTGTTTTCTTTTCGTTTTTTCTATCGAAAATATAACGGTTTAAATTTAAATTTTTTATGAAAATCATTGCAATTTCTTTTTCTTAATGTTGTTTTTTTTTTCAATATGGATTCACTACTAGAGCAACCATAAATTTAGAAGCGGAGGTGCAACTAAAAAAAATTAAGATACAGTAATGTCGTTTGAATAAAAATTATACGTTAGTGTATAAGATTAGTTTAGAGCGGTCGAATATATTATATAAATTATAATCACACAGGTTAGTTTCATATGAATATGAAAGGGAAAAATCATAGTTTATTGAGCTATTAAATATTCGAAAAGTACGATTTAAATTTATACTTATGCGGCAACTGGCTTTATTTTACTTTTATACTTACATAATAATAAACTTCAATTGTTTAAAAAAAGTAGATATTAGCATCAGGGGTGCAATTGCTTTATTGCATACCCCCTGGCTGCACCACTTACTGTTAATACTTTGAAATTAAATTTAAAATAATGCATATGTCGGGTGATACGGAAGTCCTTCGACATAAGTTAGCAGCCATTTGCAGTGCCAAGAATAAAATTTTTTAAAATATTTTTTTATGCAGCGGTGAATTGGTTTTTTTCTTTAATTCAGTAGATTTTTGTTTATGCTTATGTATGCATATGACTACGATTCAAAGGATTTCTGGATCACCCGTTATGTATGATTTATAAATGTTTATTATATTATATTTTTTTATATAAATTTTTTTTGTAGCTATTACTGTTTTATAGTTGATCCATGTTTAGAATATGCAATAAAATTAATTTCGTGTGTCTCTATAATTATGAAACAAAATGGTGGGTCTTTTAAGATATCATCCTTTGAAATCAGAATTAAATGAAGTAAATCGCTGGTATGTTGGAATAAATTATAATTCGTATAAAATTTAAGTATCTGTGTTAAAGAAATTGGAAAGTTAATTTACTTTTTAAATTAACAACATTGAAAACAGTATCATTTTAGTACTTTTCTAATAGAACTTGAAAGCGTTGATATTTTAAAACCGTTTATCCTTAGGAAAATTATTAAAAGAAATTTTTATTTTATTTATTAGAAAAATAATTTCCAATTTTTTTTTTTGAATTAAAAAAAAGTTATAAGCCTGAAAATTACACACGCGGCGCATCGTAATATTTTATAAATATGATGCGATAAAGGAATGAAAAATTATGCGAAAATAATTAAGTGAATAAATTTCCTCTGTTTAAAGTTAAAATAATAAATTATTGTTATTTAATTTATCATAATTTTTGGAGAAAGTTAATTTTAAAAGTGCTGCCGCCATCATTAATTTCTTGTATAAACATTCTCTTACTTTTTGAAATTAATGCGAACTTAACGAAGATTAATAATAAAGTTTTAAATACTGTAATGATAAAATAGAATAACTGTAGGCGTCGTTAAAGAGTAAACAAAATAAATATACTAGATTAAATAAGCATCATTATCAGCTTTACTATCCATTAACTTATTTAATAGAATGGCAACCCACATTAAACGATTTTTATTCAAATAAATGACAGTTTAAGGACAAATCGTAGCATTATACAAACGTCCTCTCATATAATGAAGGTACAAGGTAGTTTATGTCGGAAACATTTCATATCGTGTGTTCATGCTATCCTAGGCGATCTTCTCTAATAACTTATCATGCTATGACACTTTTACGATCAAGTGGCGATGATATATAACCAGATACCCGCAATGCGCATGAGGAATGAGTTAATGTTGTCTTGTACTTTTCTCTTATATTTAGAAAAGAATGGAGTAAAATATTCATAACATCATCTAGAAAAGAAACACGATTATTTTCACTACAAAAAATAATTCTATTTTGATGTATCGATCATAAATTTTCATTAAACACAACTGTTACTTTCCAGAAGAATATGTTGATAGGTAAAGGAATCAACAGATGTTTGTTATTATTTCTAACTCTTTTGAAAAATAAATCTCTCTTTCTCTTTTTAAAATTAGGTTTATCTTCTCTCACCAAATTTTACAAATATAATAAAAATAATAATACTTAAAGAGAGGTAAATAATTCAAGAAGTTTTAAGTTTTATTCGATGATAGAAGATTAAAAATCACTTATTTTAACTCGATTTTTGTATTTTATTAAATAATTTTAGATTAAAACTGAGTAGAATTCAAAATAAACCCTAAATAATCAATACTATATTTTAAAACATAGATTGAGATGCTGTAATGTGATATAAATAATTCAAAGATATTTTGTATTACAAAAAATAATGTGTTAACAGTTTTTATATTCAGGAGATGTTCTGGGATATTTTCTTTCACAATACTTTATCTTAGAATTTTAATATTATTTTGTTCTATAAGCTTGTATATTAATAAATACTTTTTAAATTAATATTATTTTTCTTACTGTTGCTCAACTTTTATTTCTTACATTAATAAAAATCGAATTAATATTTCTATTTAAATTATATAAATACTTTCGTAGCACTTAATAACCTGTATTAATGTATATCTGATATTAAGTAAACTTTTTTCGAGAAATTTAGGACGTTTAAAATACTATATGAAATAAATACTTGTTTAATAAATGAAAATTTAATTCATATTCTTATGTAGCATTATTAATTTTAACTTAAACAAAATCTAAGTTTTTCCATAAACATTTAATTTTTATAAAATAATGAATAATTAAATGTTAATCTTATCGCTAAATGCATATACAATTTAAGAGAAAAAAATTATATGGCAATCTGATAAAATTCAGAAATATGTTAAAAATATATAAATGCACTTTGTGCATTTATATTTTTGAATTTTTATTTCATGTATAAAAAAGCCTACATAGAAAATATTTTCCATCTCAAAAATGTTCTCCAAAATGCGACAATATATCCAAAAATATAATTTTTTTTCCTCTTTATTATCTGAGCAAATCGTTAGAAAAGTTTCTTCAGTCCAAGTTTAGAAGCCATTATGGAAATTTTTACATATTCAGTTATAACAATTCATTCTAAAAAAAAACAAGTCCAGTAAGCAGAAATAAATTATACTTTCTATCTTTAAGTAACAATTTAATAATTTATATAATTGTTAATAACTAAATATTCTATTTAATCAAATTAATATCTAAGTTACAGTTTTTTTAAAAAAAATACTTTACGTTTCCAATTTAAAATAACACTGCTTATAAATCATAAATATTTAGATTGCTTGGTTGCACTCCGCCCATCCATTTTTATTTTTGCTGATCAGCAAAAATTATCGTAATTCTTTACTCGTTTTTATTATCAAATTTGTTAGAGAAAATATTTTAAAAAGTAATAAAATAGGAAAAAAATTCGTCACTTTGGCTACTCCAATCGAAATTTTAACAGGAGTGATCGAATCTAATCCTGGATTTTGGCGAAATTCTCTTCTTAAAGAACGTCTAAAGAATCAACAACAGCGAAGACATTCAAGAAAAGAATTGAAACAGCAACGAAAAGAGAATCTTTTAATCTTTTAAACCAACTAAGAAAAGAAGGATTTATTTATTTTTTAAATTAACACTATATATATATAAAATTACACATAAATCTAGATATAAAAAATTTATATAAAGTAACATATGATCTCGAGAAGAAAGAAAAAAAAAAAAAAAAAAAAAAAAAAGAAAAATAAATGTATCTAGACCATTAGTAAGGTATCGTGTTAACCTCTCTTCCCTCTTTCTCTCTTTAAATAATGTTTAAGCTATAAAAATACTCGTAAAATATACAATTAATAATCTTTCGAGTTTCAATATTTATTTTAAGTAAAATTAGAATTTGCATGATGTTTGATCGATGCTTTTCAGCATTTCTCTTTCTCTCTTTCTCTCTATTCATTTATAGAATGCTATATACGTCAATGGTCTGACGTCAAGTTAACGTCACACGAAAATGCTTTTAAAGACTTTTATCTATATATTAAATAATAAATCTACTTAAAATAACTAAATAAAGTTAAATATTATTAAAAAAGGAGAGTAATTCTGATTTTTTTTTTTACTTTAAATCTTTGTTTAAGTGCGATTTGATAGATGATATCGGCATTTTTATACATGATTACTTCCACCTCCACCTATCATGTTAATAGTAATTCCAAATTTAACCACTTAACAAACCGTTTCGATTATTTAATAATTAATGTTAATGTATTACTTGCATGACTAAAATCAACTTCGCTGTAAAAAAATAAGTATAAAATTCTATACTGCGAGTTATCTACACGAGATTTAAGCTTATTAAATATTTAACACGAATAGTCATTAATCTATTAGCGATAAATTATTATTATTATTATTATTTTTAAGATTTTCTTTTTAATATCTTTTAATTGTCTTGACCTCCATTCAAGTGATGAAAAGTTTCTTAAAATATTGTTCTAAAAATGAATTTAATGGGGTTCATTCGCTCGTTAATGATAGTTCTATAAAGGGCGATTTAGAGATAGATAAATATCAAAGTTTGTGATCGTTTTTCTAAGTTTATAGACATTTTTCTAACTTTGTAATCATTTATCAACAGGAGTTTCAATCATATAAAGTGGAAATCCGGGAAGAGAAATGATAAAATATATGAAGTGATTGCAGTTATTTTAAAAGTATTTTCCTGTTATAATTAATTAATTTTAAAATATTTATTCTTAATATTTATATTATACAAGTATTTATTTTATTATAAAAAGGATTAATATTGTTAAAATATTTATTAAAAATTTTAAAAAATATATAACTTATCACGCCCTCTATTGTTTAAATTTATTACTAATTTGAGATTTTTTTCCTTACATTTATTCATTTATTAAAGTTAACTGCACATTTTTTTGGATGGATATTAAAAAATTTAATTAAAATTTCAAATTCATCTAGAGAGATATTTTTATAATAAAAAATTTAATTTATTAATTTTTAAAATAAGGAATATAATGCGAGGCATACACTTCATCGAACTCCATCTAGGTTGGCATAGTTTTTAAGTAATTCATTGCTATAGCTTAATGCGGGATGTCAGCAGGGGTGAGAGGAATGACCTGAAAGCAAGCAGCTAACCTTCTGCATCTACTCCAGTAACCACAGCATGCAACTAGCAACGTCGCCAACACGTAGAGAGTTATACTTTTGAAATAGTACTTCTACAAATTACGAAAGGGGAGAGAAATGCAGATAAGAAAAAAAGTAACTTCTATAGGGTCCATTATATCATATACTGTAATAAATCCTAAGAATGAAACTCGAACCTTTTTATCAGAATAATATCCGGAAACGATCCTATTTCCGGCTGAAAATAGGTATAACCCATATTCGATAACAACAGGGTTATATAGTTTATATGTTATGAAGTGATTTTTATCTCTGTTTGATAATATAAGTATGGCATTTGGAAAGAATTCGCTCATTAATTAAGATATATATATATATATATATATTTCTTTTTATGCAGGAAATCTTAACATAATAGTATTTAAAATTCATACAAGTCCTGTATATTGTTACATTATTTATGAAAGCTTTGTATAAAATGAAGTGACAAAAAATACAATAATAAATCTTACAGGTTTATAATGTAATTTTTAAATATATGTAACCTAAATTTATATACAGTATATTATTTTAATTTCAAGTAAATTGTAATATTTAAAGAAATGTATTTAAATTGTGAGAAATTAAACAAATTATTCAAAAATTACAACACTACCCTGTTATTTTTTAAATTGCTATATGAAATATTAGCCTATATAATTTTAGATACGAAATAATAAATTTTATTGTTTAAATCGAGATTTTTCACTCGTGGAACCTTATATCTTGTATTCTTAAAGGTTATAGACTATATTTATAAAATTTCCTTAGAAAACAAAAAAATTGCCAGACTTGCAATCAAATCATGAATATATTCAAATAATAATGAAAATTTTCATCCAAATTCTTTGTAAAATTGTTTGTAAGGTAATTCTTAGGTTACATTTGTCACCTGTCACAAACATGTTTTCCTAGTAACATTCTGTGATCATTGGTTGATAATAACCTTATTTTTCTACTCTTCAGGATTAATACAATGGATACAATGTCTCTCTTATCTAGTTGTGTTGTTTAGATTTTGGATGACTCAATAAAATCTCCTAATAAAAAGGTTTATATAAAAGTTGTTTAAAAAGTCATTTTATAGAAAAAGAAAAATGATAATTCCAAATTGCTCTCACGTACTGAGAAGTTTCTTATTTCTCAGTCTATTTATCTCTATCATCGGAAAGCTCACTGGGCAAAAGTCATCACATTGAATTTCATAGATAAGATCTTAGAGTTTCAAAAAAAGAAGAAAAAAGTATAATAAATATAGAAGAAGAGCGTTTTTTATATATATAGATAATTCTTGTCACCTGTCCAGTATTTCACTTGGCAGGTATCGAGTATATGGATTTTCTATTATTTTCTTCCCAGACCTTCTTGTCATGTGATTGAGTGAATCGATACAAAAGTGATGAAGATTTTCCTTGTATTGTGCTGTTATATAAGTTAAAAGAATTATTAATAAACTTTCTATTGCTTTTAGTTGTTTATAAAAATATATACACATAATTCTATCAAATATTTTAAGCACGTGTGATATATGACCTAATTAGTAATTTTTATTTTTATTTTTTTTATCTGTTTACACTTACATTAGATTTAAATTACATTTTTTTTTTCATCTGAAAGGAATAGTAATTTAGTTGAAAAACAAAATTAATGTTTTATACATCATCTATTATTTATTTTTAAGGATAATCAAATATGTATAACATACAGTAGGCGTTGATGTATAGAAATAAAAACGTTTTTTTTCATTCTGAATAAGATGCAAGTAATTTAAATTAAAAATAGATAAAAATGCAATTGTAAACTAAATTAACTATAATATTTTTATATACTTTTGTAGGTATAGAAACTTGATATATTTTTCTTTTTTTTTTTTAGTAAATTGGTTCAGTCGAATTTTACGGGTTTTTACCTATGGCTAAAGAATTCCCAAGAGGAATTACCAATATGAAATCTTATATAAGAGGAATTGCATCCTTTCTGGAGCCTCGTAAGCTCCTAAATTTAAATTTGGAGGCTTCTCTACGCAATTCACGTTGATAGCCATATTGATTTTTCTCTCTTACCTCTTCAATATAATTACGTTTATGTTCTGACAAAATGCGCTACATTTTAAAAGACTTCAAGAGGCAATTGTAAATTTAATTATTCACACATGATGCTATATTTAATCACGTAGATATTTAAAAATTAAAGATAAATATACAGAGAAAAGATAAGTAAATGAAATGGGTCTTATATATATATATATATCTATGTGCCAAGTTACTTAGGAAAATACAGTATATGTTTATACTGTATATTATTTATTGTATTTCAAGCAATAAGATTTAGCGCAGAATTCAGTTCGTAGTGATAATACGAATAACACTTGTAAAAGAAAAATTTGAATCAGTCAGTGGAAGATTCATGTCAGCTATGATATGAAAAATGAACAAATTCTGGAGAAAACAAGTAAAAATATGATAAACTGTAAAGCTTTCTATTCACTGTCGACAACTGTACACGTACAGAAAATATATACACGTTATTTATTTACTCTTAAATAATACTTACATTTTATAATTTATCTAATTAATTTTAATTCATATGAAAAGGCAAACAGTTTAAATTCTTAATTTTCCACTTTAACTGTGTTAAAATTAATTTACAAAATTTTAACTGAATTAATTTTCATTAATTCCTTTGAATTGACAATTCATAAATTCTGAGAAGATAAAAGATAAAACATTAAGAAATACTTTTAAGTTTAAAATTATAATTCAATCTGTAATTCAATATTTAAATTTGTTTAATGTAGAATTTAAATGAAATTCTTTTTATGTATATAAATTAAAATTGAAATGATTTATAATGAATTTTTTGAAAAAAAAATTACATAAATAATTCATGTACATAGATTTTTTTTTCCTGATAATTAATTATCTATATATAGGTCAGAGAATAAATTTCTGTTTTATGTGAAGTAAAGATATATTTTATGAATGATTTGAATATGTTTTTAATCTAAATTAATTTTGAATTTTTATACCAAAAAATAAAACTTGAGCATCTAAAATTACATTTTTAAATAAATTTATTTCAGAAATTTTATATTTAAAAGTTTCTGAATTTAATTTAAAGTTTTTAGTAAAATTAAATAGAAAAATTTCTCATTTAAAAGTAAGCAGAGATTTTATAGACAATAAAAATGATATAATTATAAATGATTTATAAAATAAGAAATCGCCAATTATTTTTTATTTTAAATAAAAAAAAAGAGCATTTACAGTCCATTTTCATTTCTAATTTATACTTTAAAAAACATCAAGAGAATAATATTTAAAATCTACTTATTATATTCATTTTGTTTTTTTTTCATAATTTATGCTGAATGAAATAATTATAAGTTATTGTCTCCTTATGTTATGACTTCAAAATTGTTGGGACCTTGATGAATAAATTATCTTAAAGATTAAAGACTGTTCAGAAACTAAATTTGGTTATCTATTTAATAACATTTCAATCAAATTTGTTGCTATGGTTACTCCTGTTATTTCTTTCCATCATAGAAACAATTTGACATTCAGATGAATTGCTTGAAAAATATTAAAAATACATATGAAAAGCCAGATATATATTTTTTTATTCTCTTTCTTTCTTTTTAGATTTGAAATTTTACATTTGTAAATCTTTTGTTATTAAAATTGCTGAAAGTTGAAGAACTATTCCATTTATTATCATTATTTTTTTATTCTTTTATAATCTGTA
>NW_019384579.1:8011-19919 GCF_000671375.1 Centruroides sculpturatus | reverse complement strand
CTAAGTTATCAATATACACCCCCCTTTTTTTTATTGAATTTTATTAATAATAATAATAACAAAAAAAATCCTACAGAACTGTCATGAGGAGGGTAATCAGAGATAATATCTGGATAAGAAAATCTGTCATGATTACATTATATGCTACATTATTAAAGCATTAATTGTTTCCAGATTAATAGAGATTCGCATCATCATTATATATAGAGGAGACAGAAATACATCAACTTTTTTGCTACTGCAAACTAATAAAAATCGATCAGCTAGCTTAAAGTTTGGATCTTATATTGATTGAGAGTACACCTTATTGGCTTTTCTTGAGATGTTATCACTGCCTTTAAGAGAGGTTCTCTTGGCTTTTCTTTCCTTTAATAAAATTCACATTTAATGGCTAATTAAAACATAGTTTAATATTTTACACTTTAATAATCTAATGGTCACCTGTCATCGTTTTGTTAAATAAATGTAGCCACTACAATAATAAAATTTTTATGCGGTAATCGTACTTTTTTTCTTTTCTTTTTTTTTATGAATAAATAAATATATAAATTTCTGTCAGAGAAAATTGTTTTTATAATTTAAATATTTATATATGAATGTTGTAACTAAGTAAGATATTCGGGACTTTAATTTTAGCTTAGAAGATTTATAAAAAAAAAAAAAAATAAAATAAAATTTTAGAAGTTTTTTCTTTAGTTTATAAGCCAGATTGATTGATAACTTTTTCTTTTTTTGAAATGTGCAAGAAAAAAGAAACAAGTAAGAGGCTAGAACCGAACGAACCATTCATTCTTTTATTTAAACTTTCTCTGCACAACAGAGAAAGCAAAAGCAATTGCATTTTCAAAAGAAACTTCTTTACAGATACACGCAATAGCAACGAATCACGTGATTTGCAAAATAAGCTGCGATAGGTGACTTAAAATACTGTATTTTTTAAATTAAATGTCGATTACATTCAAATCACGTGACGGTTAGATTAACCAATCAATTTATTTTCTATAATTTTTAAATTTTATTACTGTATATCTAGATTAATTTCTTGTAAATCTGTGCCAAGAACAAATAAGATTATTTTTAAGAAAAAAAAATTAAAAGAATTATAAAGATTGTAAAATTTTTATTTTGTATTTAAATGTTGTGAAATTGTGCTGTATATTATCTGTATTGATGTGTGTCGAATAATGTATAATTAAATCTTTTTTTTTTTTTATAAGTAATGAAACCAGGAAAAATCAAAATATACAATTTATAAATAGAACTTATCTGTATAGTGAATGTAATTTTAATAAAATAAGAAATAACTAAGGAAACAAAATGTTTTAATTTAAAAGAAATAATAATAATAACATTTTAACCAACAACTGAAAATATATTTTAAAATTCTGTTGTTAACTGTAGTATATTTTAAATATTGTTGAAGAAAAACAAATAAACTAGAATTTTAATTAAATTTGTAAGATTTTCATAAAATTTTTTCAAGCAAAAATTGAAAAAAAAATATTTATAAAAATTATATATCTTATTGATTTTAATATGAATAAAATTTTTGATAGTGTTATAAGTAAATCTTATAAAAAAAAAATATATAAAAAAATTTAATTTCCTATGACAGTTTATAAAAATAGAATTCTGCCTCATGAATAAAGTACGAATAACTTTTCATAAGCATTAAATTATATCATATAAAGTCTAGCTTCGAAGCTGTAACTGTTTTAATTCAATTGATGTTTGTGAAATAATTGATGTTAATATATAATAAATGTACATAATTTATATGTATGAAAATGTTTATGTGCTGTAATTTTATTATAAAATTGATTTATGTATTATTAAAATTATTTTTGACAGTTTTCAATTAGAAAATTATTTATTGTTAAAAATTTAAATTATTTTATATATTAAAAAGTTATGTATAAAATTGAACAAAATATTAAAAGAAAAAAAAAACCTACTAAACTAATTTTAAATGAATTATTTCTTAAGAAAACATTAATGTATAAAAATAAAAATCAAAATTGAATTCGTGTTATCACATATTTAAACATTTACACTTTAGATAGGTTATTTTTTTCCCTCTAATTATTTATTGCTTCAATAGAGTTCAAGGTTACTTAATACTAACCTCGTTTGCTATTCTTTAATGTAGACTTTCCTTATAATCTCAAAAAAAAACTCTACACACAATTTACCAAAATAAAACACAGGAAATTGAAGTTTGGAGACAGAATAATGTTGTATGGTCACATTAAATTGACTAGAATATCAAGATTTAAATCCCATTAGTGACTTGAGATCCAGCTGCCTCTTTTCATAATTTTATCTCGTTTTGTGTAACAATGCGATTATACTTAATCATTGATATAAATATAAAATAATAACGAAAAGAAAGAGGGGGGACATGGAAAAACTTCAGAAGAAATTAATTAAAGCAGGCATTTTTATTCGTTATATCATTATAATTGAAGTACAACTACACAAAAAGAATAAAATGATATACGTAGGGCATATTTTAAAGTCAATTTTTTAATTACATAAAATTGTGATATAATATCTATAAACTGGAAGACAATTATTATTGAAATTCGAGCTAAATTATGAAAAAATAAAATTTCAAATTAAGGTATTTTTCTACGTGAATTTAAATTAAAGTTTTATAGAATGCTTATATATAATCTAATTAAATTAATTAAATAAAGCTGTCATAGGAAATATTTACTTAAATCGCAAACATCTGGTTGTCTTTTATTTATTAACCCAATTTACGACATATTTAACCTTATTAGTTAACAAGAATATGTGAGTCAACACGAACAAAAGAAACCATTTAAAAAATTATCGATTTCGTTAAAAACACGTTTGAATTTAACCAATAAACTTTGGCTAAAAATTACGTCACAAAGAATAAGGAAATGACGTTAACAATTAAAAACAAGAAAATATATTCCACACAGAATAGAGAATTTTGCAACGCAATTAAGTTTTAATTCATTTAGTTAAGCGCTCGTTCTAAATTTATTTAAGTTAAGATTATTTTCAGGTTAATCTAACTACAGATTCGGTAGAAGAAACATTCTTATTAACTTTCTAACCTCAATAATACAATAGAAAACTAAAGTCTTATTAAGCCATTTTGTATGGATTCTACAGACTAATGGCTTCACGTTTGGTTACAATTTTTCTCGATTGCTGGTTTTTCTACGTATATATACATATATATGGCTATTGAAAACTCCCAGCGGGGCTGTCAAACCAGTAGATAATAACACACTTTTAAGATAACGTTAGCGAATTAGGAATTCGAGGGCCCCAACCTTTGACCGGGCCCTTAATCAGATGCAACTGCACCTTTTTCCATGTTTAACAAAACGTTAATTACAATTATTATTATTATTATATTGTTTTTTTAGGCGTCTAATTTTTAGACTGGCGATAGTAACAACATTAATAACAATATATATAAATTATAAAGTCCATTGAATACAATGGTATAGAATGACGTTACACGATACTTTATTACAGGCCTAAAAAGTAGAATAAAGCATTTTAACGAGGAAATATTTAACTATGTTAGAATTTACGCAAGTTAAAAGTGGTGAAAATACAGGAAATATTTCGTTATTTTATCAACTTTTGTCTATGTTTATCTACCTACTCTCCCTTGTAACTAATAGACACATCCTGTTATGAACTTCATTTTTTTCAACAGAAACTTTTTACATACTTCATCAATAATAATAATAATACGTTTAAATTTTACTAAATGAAAGAAAAAAAAAAGTATTAAATGTAATTTAAAGGTGAAACGATACGTGACGTAACGGTTAATAATACGTATATTTATTTCAAACGTTAACAGTATAAATAACACACACACCGGTGTATTTAAACAGTGCTTTTTTTTTTTTTATTTTTCTCTTTTAAAAATCAATCTTACATAAAACATCGTTTTAAATTCCTATTTCAAGAAACTTGCCTAATTAAAAATGATTTTAACAATTATTATATATATTAAAAAACGCATTAACAGTATAAGAAAAACAATAAAAACGAAAAATTTCCAAAAAAATAAACAAAACCGTGTCAATGACAGTAGATGGCGGCACTTTACCGGATCCGAACAATCTATTCTAGAAGAGGGGTAGAAAGAAGATTAGAAATGAGAATTTACAAGTTAAATTCGAAGTATTTACACCCTTTAGTGAATAACAACTTAATTATAGAGCTTTACAGTTAATTAAACGATTTAAGATTCGACGATGCGGGAGAGCGGACAAGTTTTAATAACTCCATCCATTTTGCTCAACAATAATAATCCCCCAGTTTGAATTGGTAGGTACAGTGATAGCGCATTGTACTCATTTCCAGCACTGCACTGCAGAAACTCGTCTGGGAAGAAATGTATCATGATATACGTATTTATCTTACTTTATTCGTGACGTGACGTGTTGCGCGTGACTCACGAAGTCACATTACGTGAGAAGTTCGTCTCCCACGTGTTTCGGACCTCACCCAACGCCGCTCACACGGGACCAGATGGTAAGCATGGTGTCGACCGAACGTAAGTAAAGACGTAACGTTAGATAGTGCATAGATCAACTTTGAAAGAGAAAAGATAAGTTTTTTAAAAATTTTTTTTAAGTTTCTCCCTTAAAACTTAACATTTTTCTCGACTTTTTTTTTTCCTTTCCTCCCCTTTAATCAAACAACTGCTAAAATAGTTTTATGAAGGTAACTTAATACACATTTATCCAATTACTTTTCTTAAAGAAAAAAAAATGACGTTGAGATGACGTCACAGTTAAAGATTTATATTATTATATAAGTTTAAAATTTAATAACGTAGTTTTACTGTAGGGAGATTAAGGATTAATAATAATATTCCTGACAAACGACCTTCATTCTATAACGATGATACAGGATCGACTAATTCGATTGGTGGGGTGAATATAATAATTTTCTATTAACCAATGGGATAAACGGAAGAGAATGATGTCAGAATGTCAGGTTACCGTCAGTTGCAGTAGGTTCGGCTATTTCTTTTCCGAAACGTTTGTGTTGGGAAGACGTCAAGCGTTACTTTTGCTTTGTCTCTTCTAGTTTCGATTTTATGCTTTAAAAAAAAAAAAGTTTAAGTTGGGAAATTTGATTTTTTTTCTCATAAATTTCTGTTGTTTTCTTATTTATAATGTAGTAAACGAGTCGGAGATCGTTTTATTAACAGTTTTCGTGATGGGGAATTTAGAAAATCTACGAAATTCCCCGCTGATGATGATGTCTCCAAAGGCTCAATCTGCCAGAGTGTAGTGTGACGTCAGGTAAGTGAAAATTTTCCAAACTCCCTTTTTCCCTTAGATTTATCGTATTGTTTTCCTCGGCGTATTGTAAGTTGGGGAACTTTTCAGCGAAAACTTATTTAAAAATAATTTTTGATTTTTTTTTTTAAACTGGGGATGCGACATGGCCGCGTCATCGGATTGCGGAGACCATAAAATTTCACGACAGATTTTATTCGATTTTTTACTTATTGCCACTTTGGTTTTATTCTATTCCAATAGTTTTCGAGCGTGAAAATCTGCTCGTATCGATCAGATGTTTTATTATTAGCGTTTGTTGCCAGGTTGAGAAACGGACACGTATATTTTCCAGTTGTTATTCTGTTTTGTCTCACTTGAAAGGAACGACCCAATAACATGAATTTTTATACACATATATATATAGTTTAACACACATATATATATATATTTTTTACTATGCATAAGTTAGAGGTTGAGAAGTTAGCAAGCTGTTGTTATTGGGAGGGAGAAGTGGAGCCTGAGGAAACCGGTTAGTTACCAGTACCGGCTGTTGACGATTGCACCAAAGTTTTTTTTTTCTGTTTTTGTTCTTTTTTTTTTCTCTTTCTCTCGACACTTTGGCTGCTTGGCATTTTTATTTTGGCTCCCGGTCTTCAACGTATAAAAATATATATATATATATTCTGCTCTGCGGTGGTGTCGTCGTAACGAAATTTGTAATCGAGAAATTTACCGTCCACTCGAGATCGAAACGATTTTATTTAGCTAGAAAAGGAAGCAGGGGGAATGAAAAGAAAAAAGAGAGGATGTTCGACCACACCAGTTGTCGACCTTGGACCTTTTTAGGTTGTATAAAATGCTTTATGTTCGCATTTGGTCACTTAAGTGTACTGTTGGCTCATGTTCTTTCTTTTATATATAATTTTTTTTTTCCTTTTCTCACCTTCCTTTTCGATGTTTCTTTTTCTTTTCTTTGTAGCTGGAGGTGTTTTGAGACTCCTCGATAGTTTACCGAGCTGCGAAAATTATTATTAAGACTTTTGCACACGACGTGTATTGGGCGATGGCCATCTTGCTTCTCACGTCAGCAATCTATTGCTGGTCATGTAAATTTATAATGGAAAGTGGTTCCCTCCAGTAAAATTCCCGATAAGCGGTTGTCGTATATTTGCTTAAGAGATATTTTTTCGAAACGTTAAGAGATAATTAGAAGTGAAAATATGTTAGAATTTCTCCTCGTACCGACTTATTTAAATTTAATTAAAAACACTATCGGATATTCGTAAACGAAAATAGGTTTTTAAAATAGTTAATACTGGAAATAAGGTCGTAGTGTTAAAATCTTTCCAGGAGAGTTGAAGCGCAATAAATTCTGTATTCGCCAGCTCACGATGAGGAGATTTTTAATTGCTTCAGTTTTCTATATTATTTTTTTTTTCTCTTGTTTGTGTAGGTTTTGCCTATTAGATAATCGATATCTGTAGATTGTTTGGGTTAATGGAATTCTTAGAGACCGAACATATTTATTGATCCGCACGGCTTATCTTAAATGTGGCGACGTAAATTATTAGAAGAAGACATTAATATGCAAAATAGGCATTAGGTATTTTTTAGAGTCGAACGGTTTCCTTATTTCCAATTTCGGCTCTTTATACATGTTTACTCAAACAAAGAAGTACTGTACTTAAGTACTTATTGTATATATGGAAGAGTTTTAGATTAATGATAAAGCATTAGTGTGGATTCTATCCGGAAAAATTTTGCTTTAGTAATTTAGTTAATTATATAAACTAATTAGGATATGAGTCAGTTGACAGCTGAGTCAATTCTGCTTAAGCTATTTATAAGGATTTCGAAGATACCGTGAGGGTTTATTCGGATGCGAAAAGGTTGGAAAGAAACCAAATAATGGTTAGAGATGGAGTTATACAAAAATAAGAGAGGTTAAAGCTATTTAAGAGTCACGAGGAGAAGGCCGGTTGAGTCACGTGAGGTTGCGTTAGGGAGTCATACAAACAAGAAGAGGATTAGTCATATATGAAAAGTAAGGAATTTTTGGGGGATTTTAAATATGCCATAAATAAAAACATACGGATAGGAAAAGATTTCAACGTAAAGATTAATAAATGAAGGTTTTGAACGGTTTTTTTAAAAAGTTGTTTGTGGTTCTATGTTTGAACGACTTTTCTTATCTTAGGTGGGTCCTAATGGACAAAAGGAGTGGAAACAAGGGGTCCGCGGAGACTTGGTTGACCGCTTCTGTACAATGTGCGGATTCTATTGCCTGCGGCTACTAGTACCAAAGGGCTGCAAATGGAATGGGTAATCAGATTTTGCGTATCTTGCATCATCTTTTTTACTTAGAAAACGTTTTGGCTAACAGATGCGAGGTTACGTCATCACCGATAAGTTGGTCTGCGTTTGTATGCATTCGGAACGGAGTTGTTGAGGGGGGTAAAAAAAGGAAGAACTAAATTATCGATTTTTATAACGGTTGTGCGAATTGGGGCATTGCGTAGATCTCTAGAGTTTTCGAACTTTGCAGCTTGCTTTTTTTATGTGTGGTTCTTTTAATGGTGTTTTTAATTCCAAGATTCGTTTGTAGAGCATGCAAATTGCAGATATTTTTATCTTTTTTTTTATTAATTTAATTCAGCCGTATTCAATTGTATAATAAATTACGCAATGGCTTTCTTAGAATTGCTCTCAAAATTTATCAAATGCGATGGTGTTGAGTGAAAATCAATAATTAAAAAGTACCGAATATGTAATCGCGTTTCTAACAAATACATTTAGTGTGGAGTAAAAAAATTATGGTCGACTCGCCGAATTTATTTTAGTATTTTAGTCGAATGAACACGTATTATGCTCCAAAATGACGGGTCGACTTGCGTAGAAGTTGGTGTTAAATCATTGGCTATTACGAAACTTTCAACTTAACGAACGTATAAACTATGTATTTTTATCATTTTCGGCTGGAAACTGGAACAATTTATTCATTACCATTTGAAAAATAGATCTGTTCCATAGTCACGATTTCCATTAAGTTAAATTAGCCTCATTTCAAAAGAGGATTACTTTTATTTTTTATATAGTTATCTAATACATAAAATATAGTCGATATAAATATCTTCATAAATTCAAATCTATCTATCAACTTTTGTAACTGTAATTGATTGCATAGACTACACTGTTGGGAGTCTCCTTTGTTCCATATCTATGCGTTCGAACGATTTAAATATGGCTCTTCGTCTATTTTATTGATAATAGATAACGAAAATGATTTACTATATTTGTGTTATAGGTAGTTTCTGCCTTAAACTAATATAGTAATTGCGTATATTCTAAATTTTTTATGGTATTTACGTTTTTACTCGTGCCCCTCATCGTATCATTTTACACCCATTCGCTCGCCTTCTACTCAGTTGTATGTATTGTAGAGAAGGGAAGTGAATATAATGAATATTACCACATAAACGACTAGCCACGCATATCCGTTTGGTTCAGTCTGAAATGCGTGATTAATGGAAAAATTAGATACGTAAACTAAAATTTTTTGGTTCAGTCAACAATTTTTCGTATCTTAACCTGATTCAACGTACTTAAAAGTTCCTTGAACTTGGATTTTTAGCGAATGACTTCATAAAATTTGTGTTCAGTTTTTTTTTTTAAAGAAAACATCTTACGAGTATCCGTATAGAGTAATTTTCTAATGAATAATACGAAAATTTATTGAAAGTAAATATTTGTTTAACTCTTATGCTACAAAATATAGTTTCACATAGAACTTTATTGCTGATTTATAGCCAACGCTATCAGAACAAAGCAGCTTTCCCCCTCTAATATTCCCAATGCTTTCCTGACTCGACAAAATAAAGGAAGTCGAATCAGTTTTAATTCCATATTCAACGCGATGCCAATCAAACGTCGTCCATTTTTATGCCTAAATACAATTGATTCTCGCATGCAATCGTCAGAAGAAAGCATCTGACAGTAATTAAAGTAATATAATAGGAGTCAGTTTTTTAACTCTTTTTTTTTTAACTTTCAGGAAGTGACATCTGTTGTTTTGGCGTGTAGCTAGATTATTCGTCACGGGGAGTTTTTTTGTTTGGTTCTAGCATATTTGGAATTATTGGTTGTTTATAATGAAACACCTTTATAAAGGTCTCAAGCGGGAGCTTACCCGATAACAAAAGTGTATTGTTGGGATTGTAGGGTAGCTACGTTGTGCAGGGCGAATCTGGTCGAAAAATACAACAGGAGTGTCACTCAACCTTCAGCAATACTCGGTCTCCCCATATCCAATCTATAGATTGAAGCAGTAGGTGTCTCCTAATGTTCTGCTGTCAGAAAAATACTTTGGTGCATTGCCGTTGTGCTTGATCTGTTCTTAAATAGTTTCTAATCAGTTCTGAATGAATACTTAGTTCTTTATCGCTCCTCCCTTTGCTCCGGAAGATCGTTATCAAGTTTTATTGAAAGATTTAAGAGCAAACCGTTCTTTATTCTTAAATTTACTTAGTTGCAAAATGAGGTTAATTTTGGAACTAGATTATTATCCATGTATGATTTCTTTCCGAATTTTAAATGCGATAAGTTCGTCGTCTTGAATAAATTGTAGAAAAAAGATCAGCGATAAAATATAACATTTTCTCCAAATTATATATTTTTTCGATTGTTTTCACGAACTTACAATATATATATATATATACAAATACATTTTCCCCGCATCTCCCATCTTCAGCAACTACTGTGAATTCTTCCAAGTAACAACTGTGCACGGAACCGATAATATCGACCATGTCTTGTAAAGGTAGGCGAAATATTACGCTTTCCTCCTATAAAAAAATGAAATCGAATTAAGGTTTAAGGTTGCTTGTTATGCTTAATAATCTACATCCTTATTTATTCAATTTAGTATTTTGTATCGATTGGTTTATCTCGGATTTTTTAAAACGTTAACTAAGTCTCTGCCAGATCTCGTCTTTGTTTAGTTCGATGGAAGGGAGAAAAAGCTAGGTTTTAAGTTGCATTTAACCTGATATGCCAGGGAATTTGGGAGGAGACACTCTTGAAAGCAGATAATGCGGTTTGTGAAATGCTCAGATTTGAAAACTGGTTGTTGGTAATGGAGTTTTGTAGTTAAGTAGTCCACACCGTTGACTCGTCGACACACCTCGAGGCGCGCGCTTCCTACCGACCTTGTGTGTTGACGATTCTGAACGTTTATAGAAAATATAAGATTACATATATATTTTTTATGTATTTAAATATTTCCTAGATTAGGAAAACTGAGCGAAAAAAGCAGTTAGGTCATTACTATGTTATGTTCCAGTCATTCCTGTTTGTTCATAAGTTGTGTAAACATTTCGCAATGACAGTGAGTGGAAAGAATAACAAGCTAATAACCGTAATCGGTTATGTAAATTTGCCTACAGGAGGATACTTTCTGGGCTCGTATTTCAATAAAATAAATTAGAAGCTGGAAATTTCAGAAATTTCGAATCGTGCTTAAACACGTGATTCGGCCGACCACATGATCATTCGATCATCGATGAATTATAATAATAATAATTATTATTATTCCTTTGGGACATATTGAAGTGATTCAGCTCGATATTCCTTTCTTCTTCCTCATTATATTAATCGTTTCTCGTCACGAGACAATGTCTAGCTTAATCGTCATTAATTAGTCACGCTCGGCTTGGCGTTTGATTTAAGAGGATTTCAACAGATGGCGCCATGCTCGAGTGGCATTTTAAAATCTTTATTAATCAATTTTAAAATGTTAGCCATTAAAACTTTCTAAATGAAGATAATTTAAATTTGATCTCTGTATTTACTCCGTATAATTTGTAATTTTATAAATTCGAAAGTTAATTATATCAGGATTTTCTTGTATTACATGTATTGTTATCTAATAAAAATAGCAATTGTTAGTAATACTAAAATAAAAGTAATAATATATATATAGTAATATTTATCGTTTTAAACATTCACAATTATTATATAGTAATTAATTTCCGGAACCTACGATTAGGGATAATTATGTTCGCTAGATGGCGCGACGTTAATGAAAGTTAAAATGTTGACAAATTTGACAGAAAATAGAAAAATTAAATTAAACAAGTATTTAAAACTGTCTAAAAACTTGTTAACTATAAAATGTCAACATTTATGCACATTATATTCTTTATATAAAAGATACATGGTGATGCCCAATGATAAAAAAAAGAAAAAATTAAGCCATCTCCCACATTAACAATAAAAAACACCACAAACAATAAAATTATTATTTTACATTATACATTATTCAACACATTAACACATTGTTTTATTAAGTATATCATTTAATGCAGTTGTTGTCAGTACACATACATTGACGTAGAACATAAAGTTAACTTATAAAATAGATTAATTAAACATGGACATGTAAAATTGGCCACTCCATCTCTATATAGTTTATAATTATGGAAGAACATAAATGTTTCAAAATTTTGTTATTTTTCTCATAATATACTTGCTAATACTAAGGTATAAAGTTGAGAAATGCATGAGGAAAAAATTTAAACAATACAAAATTGCTTAATTATTATTATTATTATTGG
>NW_019384579.1:0-5355 GCF_000671375.1 Centruroides sculpturatus | reverse complement strand
ATACATCCATTATTCAGACACAAGTAAATTCGACTTACGTCGTTTTCCTGGAACCAATTACCGACGTAAGGCGAGGTATACCTGTATTGCCACTTTCAAAATCTTGTTACAAAGTGTGACAGATATGAAATCTTTTCTTTGGTATGATAAATCCAATCTGAAATTCTGGTAATGTTGAGATCATTCTCCATGCTGTTGCCAATGTTGTTGATGGCTGAATGGTTAAGGTGTTTTAAGGTGTTAGCCTACTATTCTGGGAAACCTGGAAATGAATGGACAGGTTGAAAAATTTCAGGAATTTTTGTAGATCCTGACATCATGTCCTGCCCTGACCTCACTACCCAACTAAACTCACAATGAGCTTGATTAAAATGCTCTCTTAGTGCTCACAAGACAAAGAGAAGATAGAAATCCAAAGTTTTTTCTGAAAAGCTTGATTTTAAAGAATTTTATTCTTAATGCATTGGCAATTCATCAAATTTTGATAATTATTTTTATTAATATAATTTTCTTCATTATTTATTATCTTCCTGTTAACAAAAAAAATATTGCTTATTTTTCTTACTAGCTTCTAATGGAATTATTAGATTTAAACCAATAAAATCTATAGATATGCTAACAGTAAATAATTTAATTATAAAAAAGAAAAAAATTATATATATAAAATTTCTTTTTTTAGAAATTAAATTATTTAACATTTATTGATTTTAAGGGAACAAATTGTTTTTATTGAAATCAATGTTTAAATTAGTAGTATATATGAGTTATTGGTTCTAATAAGAATTTAATGATCTAATAAATTTATTGGTTTTAAATGACAATTTTAATCTAATATGGGTTGATTACTTGATAGCATAGTAGATCTACATTTCTGTTATTAATAGATGGGGTAATAAGTCTATTGATTCAATGGAGCTATTGATTTTACACAAAAATTTAGTTAGATAGACCCAATACATTTCAAGATTTCTATTGTACTAATTGATGTGTTGGCTAAAAATAACTTAGTGTCTAAATTTCCATCTAAAACCAATAGGAAATTTTTAACAGGGTTGCTTTAATCATGTTTTCGGTTTATGGAACTTAAATTAATTGTTCCTTACTAGGTCCTCCTGAAAATGAATCCAATACTAATGTAGATTTCCTAGAATTTAAAATTATATTCCAAAATCTTAATATTTGTTTTATTAGTGAAAGTGATGGAGTTTTGAATTGAAAAGAATTATTAATTTTTTTAAATACCATAAGATAGTTCTGTTATAGTGTTAAGCATTGTCATTATTAATTTGGACAAATAATTTGAATTTATAAAAGTTTCATAAATTCAAATTACTTTTAGTTCAAGTTATATTTTTTTATAGATAAAAGAATGACACTTTCAATGGTTTTAAAAATTTAAAATACTGTACTTAAAACAAATTATATTCTTCAGTTTAAATAGAAAACCAGGAGAAAGACATGTAACAAAATCGAAAATTTCAATATTCTAAAATCTATGGGTAAATAACATGCATGCTTGTTTGAATAAAAAATATCTAATGACAGTGTACTTAAAAACTGTAGTTTTATAAGGGAATGTCTCCAATTCTTGAACCATGTTAGAGCATAACTGTGTTGTAGAAATGCCATGTTGTATGAGGGATACCTGTATATGATATAGATTAAAATATTCATTGTAGAACTGTTGATATTTAAAAAAGTATCATATAGAATAAGATTGTTTAATCAAATATCACAATTATACTAGAAATAAAAAGCATTCAGTTAGATGCAAAAAAAATAAGAAACACAAAATTATAATATAATGTATAACAAAAAAATTTACCAGAATTTTACTTTCAAAAAACATTTAAATTAGATCATCTACAATAAACTTTATGTATTGTATTATATATTATCAGTCAGTTAATGTTATTAGAATTAGCATGCCCTGAAACATAAGTTAACTTTGATTATAATAAGTATATTTTTTGGTTATTACTATTATTATATTCCAGTAAATGGACATTTTTCACAGTTTCAGTATCAATATTGGCCAATAATGTTGCAGTTATCAGTTAGCATTATTAATCTTAACCATTGTTTAAATGCTGATAATTTGCTTGTTGTGTAGTAGTTTAAATTGCTTGTATTGTTAAAGAAGGTAGCAAGCAAACAATTCTGAATGAATTATGTATTAATTAATAATAATCATCATTAATAAATCTTCAAGTTATACAATTTTTAATTGTTTTAACATGTCCTTTCAATATCAGTCAATTAGACCACAATTTCTACTAAATGTAATCTTAATTATTTACTTTAGTCAGCAGGACTGGCTTTAGATTTTTTGTTATCCCAAGCAAACAAAGGTTTTGCACTCATATTTTTAAAAATTGGCTCAGAATCATTTTATTTTTCTAAGCCAATTTTAAAATTCATATTAAAAAAAAAAGAATTAGTGTTTTTGTTTATAAATTGTATAGTATCTTATTATTGAGACCAAAAGCATGAAATAGTGATAATTTTAGACTGACATTGATTCACAAATTTATTAATCAATATATTATTTTTAAGAAATATTTCAATTTTGATAATTTGGAAGTTATTTCATATTTTAACATAAAAAAGTTATAATTAGTTGTCATAAAATTAAAAGATTAACACTAAATGAGTGGTAATAAGACAGCATAAATACAACTTTCTAGAGTATTTAACAGTAATTTTAAAGGTACTTTAAACAGCATAAATGTATGTTGTTTAAAGTGCTTTTGTTAAAAACAGTTAGCAATGTCTGTTTTAAGTTACCTGCTGTAGTTCTAGTGCAGCAAAGTTTGGTAGTACTGAAGACAAAATTTAAGATGACTGCTGTATGTGGCAAAATAGGCTCTGTAAAATTTGTTATATTGACGAATATGTGTCATTGGCTCCTTTTTGATATTATAATTTTCTAGCATCAGCTACAATGTTGTTTCTGAGTGAACACTTGATTTATAAAAAAAAAACAGTAGTTATAAACTTCCAAGCAGAAGTAGGATTGTTTCCTTTGAAAGCATAAATCACTTAGTGACATGTAGCAGCTTAACTAAAGCAGCTTTACTAGGCAATGCACCTAAGTATAAAGTGAAATATAGTTAACTTTTTATTTAACATTCCATAAAATAAAGAAAGCCTTCTTTTTGTCCTTTCTTTTTTTTCAAAATATTTTACATTTAGCATTTTTGAAATAATTTAGTTTCATCTAAATTAACAAATTTTAAAACTTTTAGGGTATAGTTAATTCATTTATTATAATTAATAATGTTCATATGTAGTTAAATAGTATAAAAGGCAATGTAATTTAAATACTAGTTAATTATATAATTGTTTTGATTTGATAAAAGTAGCTGAAACTACTAGTTAACTGCATTTAAAATTACTCAGAAAAACAAAAAAATTAGACTGAATTAAAATAACAGTTCTGTTTTCATTTCATCTTTATTATTTAACATTATATTCTTTTCTAAGAATTGCAAAATCCCTCTAATAAAGAATGCCTTCTGGTTTATATTCCATTCCTGTAACAGACAGCAAATTTGGTCTAATAAATACATCACAGCAACAACAGGTTTGTTAAACCTCTATATCAAAGAACTTGAGAATGACAAAAAAAAAAGGGTCAAAATAATATAGCCCTGGCAGCAAGAAAATGACTGAAAATGACATTCAGTTCACACTTTGTGAAGCCTGCATTTTACATGACATTCTCATTCTCACCTAATGAGATTGTATTCCATTAAATTTCTAGATTCGTGTTTATGTTCTATGTTCAAATATAATGTAAACCTGAGGATGACCATTAAAAATGGTGTTTTAGTAACCTGATGTATTTATTTTAACACTTTTATTTTATTTTTTTTTAACTGTTATGTCTCAAGAATACAAATTTTTCATCTGACATTCTGCATTATCCAGATGTTAAAATTTGTCCTAACAAGGGAAACAGCTGCCCCACTGCAGAATTACTGGAAAGGATAATGTTGTATTCTAAAAATGTATTCTTTATATGACAGTAATTGTGTAACATGCTCAATTTTTCCATATTCAAATTTTACATGTAAACTCCTGATAACTATTTTAAGAATTAGAGTAATAAGTAATAACTCAGTGTAAGTACAAAACAAATTATAAATACAGGTATACTTCGACTTACGTCGTTTTTCGACTTACGTCGTTTTCCTGGAACCAATTACCGACGTAAGGCGAGGTATACCTGTATTGCCACTTTCAAAATCTTGTTACAAAGTGTGACAGATATGAAATCTTTTCTTTGGTATGATAAATCCAATCTGAAATTCTGGTAATGTTGAGATCATTCTCCATGCTGTTGCCAATGTTGTTGATGGCTGAATGGTTAAGGTGTTTTAAGGTGTTAGCCTACTATTCTGGGAAACCTGGAAATGAATGGACAGGTTGAAAAATTTCAGGAATTTTTGTAGATCCTGACATCATGTCCTGCCCTGACCTCACTACCCAACTAAACTCACAATGAGCTTGATTAAAATGCTCTCTTAGTGCTCACAAGACAAAGAGAAGATNGCCTAGTGACAAGTAGATTCGGAGACAAAACTTCGACTTACGTCGCTTTCCTGGAACCAATTACCGACATAAGGCGAGGTATACCTGTATATTTAAGTAATACATCATATACTTAAACATGTGCATAGCAAAATGTAGCTAAACCCAATTGATTGCTTTTGTTTGAATTCAACCTTTATTAATTTGCAATATAAAAATTTCAAATACTACAATGGCTCAAAAACAAGTAAAAAGGTTGAACTATACACTTTGACAAAAATTGATCTTCATGAAATACACACATTCATTCTGATTAATACAATTGATTACACCAAGGCAGGTAGTAGGTAATTATATTAAAAGTAGATAACTATGTAGTTTAATCACATTAGTAGTTCACTTGGTGTGGTAACTTGTACTGTCACCCCAAGAATCTCTTTTTTTCATACCAGACCATACTGAATCCTTAGTAATGTTTTTGTTTGTACTAATGTTACTCAAATCATAATTCCTATATATTACCCAAAATAATGGCAGTAACATAAAGAACCAGCAAAATTAAAATTATATCTATAAATTACAATACATTACTGTATTTACATTTATTTTTATGATTGTATAGTATTATTTGTAAAGGTAGGAAGCTTTGCCATTCTTTCTTCTTTATCCACTCAACTTGTGGGCTTCCTACACTTGTTCAAAAATTTTATGGAGCTTCAACAATTCCTGATTTGGATTCCCATTTCAATATAAAATATCAACTTTTTTTAAATCAATATTTATGTGTCATTGGCTCCTTTTTGATATTATAATTTTCTA